>NW_024038669.1:0-75000 GCF_016077235.1 Cyprinodon tularosa | reverse complement strand
CTCTTGGTTAAATACTTATTTAACCCACCCTCTCAAAATGCTTTATTTACAACAGAGGATCTTATGACGTACACCCTGTGCACAAGATGTTTTATTTTCGTCAAATCAGCTTTAAAATATTCTGTAATTTATTTGAGGCAATTAATTTATAGTCTGTATCAAATCAAGGTCACACGTGTTTGGCCAGTTTATTTGGTGTTCTGTGATTCACTGTAGATAATTTTATAGTTCTAGGTGAGATGATAATCTGCTTTGTAGTGATTTCCTCCTCATAGGGCTGATCAGCTTAGTCAGAAACAAACTAAGGAGTTGCACTTTTTATAGTTTCTCATGCATAATATGTAGGACTAATTGTCATCTTAATGTGATAATAACAATCAAACCACCTCATGTTGCCTCCATTTATATGCAGTTATTTTTTGCACATTTATTTAGTGTTTTCTGCCATGTTGTCTCCGATTTGCAGTGCCTGTTTTTTTTTTCTGTTTCAAGCTAAGTGTAATTTGAGGCCATTTCATGGTTGTTGTTTGTTTTTATGGTTTAACAATCTCCATCCATTCCATCTCCTGACTCAACTTCCTCACATTCGGTGACATTCCCTTTAAAGCTCCATCTTTTAGGAAAAAACCAGATGGTTGCAGCGTGCCTTCATGATTACTGGTTTCCTTTTAAATGTTCCTGGGAGTTTTGGAAATGCATCATACATGATCATTTGCTTTTTCATTCCATGTTGGGAACAACATACCTTTATGTTATTTAAATATTGAAAGTATAGGAAACAGAATGACATCTGTGGTTTTCTTTTTTTTTAAACCATCCAAACTTTATTTCTAAATGTTTTAAGCTGTGAAAATTTTCTCTTCTGGATGCAAAGTCATGTTTTGGATGCCTCAAGTTTTCCTGTAACAGCTCTGACCTTTACGATAAATATGGTCCATGGTTTGAATGTTGGATGAGACACAGAACTTTTGGTCTCTGATGTAGTTTTTTAGTTTTTTTTTAATCAAATACAGCTGAGTTCGGCCTTGTAAAACATAAAACCTGCTGGGAGGTCCTGGTTTTTAAAGCCTTGCAAAAGTATTAGCACCTCTAAAGCTTTTTAACATTTAAGTTAATTACGATCGCAAACTTTGGTGGATTTATTGTGATTTTATGTGGCGGCACAAAATAATGTGCAGAATTTACAGACAGAAAGAAAATTAACCGTAGTTTCAACATGTTTTACAATAAAAAGCTAAAAATTGGGTTAAAAAAAACAGCCAATTAGCTTTGAACATAAACTGCTCATTCCTCTTTTCCAAAGAAGTTAACAAGACGTTTATCTTCCGATCCTGGAAGCTTTTTGCAGTTCAAAAGGCTCTTCGATGGGAAGTGAAACATCTTAGAAAACAAAGTTTTTTTTTTACTTTTTTGGAATGGCTGAGAATCTTTACCAGCACATTCTTCTTTGCAAAATAGCTGAAGCTCAGTCAGATTGGTCAGAGGATATTTGTGAACTTTACACTGTAAGCAATTGCTGTAAATTTACAGCAAATTTTCAACACTAAAATACTGTTTTCATGTTTAACAGTTCAGTACTGTAAGCAATGCATTGTGGGCTTCTTAACTTGGAGCAACAGGACAGAGGCTGTAAACGGTATGCGGCTGTTTTAAATAACGGGATACTACAGTATTTTCCGGAAATTTTCCAGAAGACGACTGCAGAGCACACAACATGCTACCATCTGTCTTCATCACAATGATTCCGGTGTTGCATCTAAAAAATGTAACGGTACGTAAATCAAAATCTTTTTTTCTTTGCCCCTGGGTTTGCTATTTTATTTATATTGCCAACAATGTTTGATATAGGCTAACGCTATATGTAAGCTATCAGTGATGCTTAAATTTGAATAGGGTAGTCAATATTCTACTATATTCTACTCTACTACTCTACTATTTTGTTGTTGTTGTTGTTGTTAAATCTTGGTTAACTATAATATACAGTAGCCGGACGACAGCTTACACACACGCATGCACCACTTTACTCCACTCTGATCTTAGACTAGTTTGATGATTTTAGGCGCTTCATTGGTATAAATCCAGAGAGAGGGACAAAGGCCAAAAGGGGGAAGGTTGTCTCCAAGAAGAAAGGTGTGATTCCCAGAAGAAGTCTTCCACAGTGAACACACACGTCTCCATGCTCCTGAAGAAACGCCTTGACTTTGAATGGGACTTCACATAGATCAGTGAGTTCTCCTTAATCCTGCTGTCTGTCCATGTGTTGTTTCGACAATCTGGCATTGCCACATTAAGCCACAAGAATTTATTCGTTTTATAAGCATTAGCTTGGAGAGTATATTGTACATTCCTGATTGTATAATATTTGTTTGTTATTGTTTGACAGCGGATCCTCTGGAATAATTCTGCAGAGGAACAGCGGCTAACAAACTGAACATCTCTCCTGGATCCACAAGATTTGAATCAGGGTGGTTCACACCCACCCAGATTCCCGGGAATACTACTACTACTACTACCCTCACAGGACTACTTTAAGAAGTAAAGTACAGTTTCTTCCCTAAATGTTCTCTTTTATTCATATGACTGTAATGATGTATAAATCCACATGTTCTAACTGTACTGTAATAGTTTTGAAATGGCCTTGATGCAAAATGTTCTTACGTTTGTTTTCCAAATGTTGTCAATTCTGCATACAGTATTCTGCATTTTCACAGACATCAGAAAAAACATTGCAGATTACATAATGTACATGTTTTAAGTGGAGTTTAGAGGAAAATTTTAATCTACCTCACAGGACTATTTTAAGAGGGAAAAACACATGCTGGTTTGCTGAATGTTTTGACTCATAATCAAAAAGGTCTTAATGTTCCTACTTTGAAGTAGTCTTAATAATGTTTAAACTCTTATTTCCTCTGTATTTGTTGTGTTGGTCTTTTTCTTAGACTTATTGTTATATTGAACAAGTGTTCAATAAAACAATCATTGACATTGGCTCAAAGTCAGCTAGTCAGCTGTCTCTGTTTGCTACTCGAAATATCTTCTCAGCATCACCCAACACGTTATTTTTTTTCTACATTTTTTTTGAAAGTAGCAATATTCAGTATTATATTGCCTTTTGAAATAAATTATTTTAATTCTTTTTGATCTTATTGCTTATTTTGCACAACTGTGCAACTGTCTGTAGAATAATGAAGTTCTTATATTGATTGCATGTATTCAAGGTTGATATTTTAGGAAACTGCTAAACTGGATTATTGTATTGTGTATCTACTGTGCCTCTCTACAGTAAACTTAAACAGAATATTATTGTAATTTCCAAATAATAAAAATATGATGCATTTATTTTTTACTGTATTAGACAGTGAAATCATTGAACAGTGAGAAAACAGACTACTACTGTAAAGTCAATTTACGGTATGAAAACCCTAAAATTACAGTATATCGCTGGTGTCCTAGCTGCCAGCTTCTTACCGTAACTCATAGAAATACAGAAATATACCATATTTCTGGTTTACAGTCTACTACTGTAATATCAATTTATGGATGAATACCGTAAAAAGAACGGTATATTGCTGGCGTCTCTGCTGCCAGCTCTTTACTGTTATTTTACAGGACAATTATTTACAGTGTAATCATAAAGTTCCTCAGTTTTTATTTATTTCAGGATTTAGGTCTGGATTTTGACTACCATTTTACTCCATTGGTGTACTGTACCTTAATATGAACCATTTGATCAAATCTCTGGTTATATGTATAGAATCTTTATCCTACTGAAAGGTATACTTCTCAAGGTCTTTGGAGTTTCCAACTGGTTTTCTCTCAGTCTTATCAAATCTGACCTGTCATCTTGCCTCTGGTCATGAAGAGCACTCACTGCATGATGTTGCCACCATCAGTTTTAGTGCGGCGACGTTCTATTCAGAGCGATTTGCAACAATCTCACAAGAGGGCCTTCCTCATCATTAGCAATTAGCAATCGGGCAAACCAAACACTGTTTGTACCAATTACCAAATGCATAAGCACAAATTTGACTTCCAACAGATTCTGTTATCTGAGTTTTTGTTTTGTAGAAGTTACCGCTCCTCTGATTATTTCCCTCCTGGCCCAGTCCAACAGTTTCATGGGATGGCTATGCCTAGAAGATTTGCAGATGTTCCCCATCGTCTCTATTTCCAGATGATGTGGTGGGCAGCGTTTCATGAGATGTTCAAAGCTGAAATGTTTTATAACATAATTGTTATTTCAGCTACTTTCTGGACTCATCTATGTTCTGTGGTCTGTACTGGATTTTATGTAGCAGAGTCAACATTTAGAAAGGCTGATAATTAGATGCCATCTGTAAAAAAGGTTGGAACCCACAAGCGTCACTTTGCTTCCTCTTCACTTTTTGTGTAAAATGAATCTAGAATATGCTGGAGTTTGTGACTAAACTGAGAAAAGTTAAGGGACTAGAAATCTAATTTCTCTTTAAGACTAATGAAGGTGTTTTAAATGGCACTATTCTGCACATTGCACATGGTTGCTGTTAGGGGGAACTCTAAATGATGAGAAAAGCTGGACTCTGTAATCAATTTCCAGTGCTACATTTTTTTTTTTTTTTTTGAAGAACAAGAAACAGAAGTAGGTGATAATCTTTCCCAGACAGACTGCATGTATTTATTTGTTTATCTCTAACAGTAAATTACTATATCCACCAACAGGAAGACAGAAAAAGCTTAATAAAAAAAAAAAGTCATGCAGCAGTTTATCATTAAGATTTCCTTCAGGCTGCTGCAGTGCGGTCCAACTCATGAAGACCAGTAAGTATCCCTGATGGGTTGCATGTGTGTCCTTCTCTCCGTCCCACTTTCTCCATCCCTTCTGAGAAAACTATGAGTGCCTGGAAAAGAGTTGCTTTCTAAGTGAAAGGTGTGTTCATGGGGAAAGTTCATAACTTGGAAGACAACAGTGGGTTGTAATGGAAAGTTATCTTCAAAACACATTTATGTTATTATTAAAAGAGTTTGAATTTGTAGAATAAATCCATCGTCGTATGCATAATGCTCCCTTTTCATAAAAATAGGAAACAATTTAAAAAGCAATACCTACAAACCCATTGGCAGACTGGTTTAGAGATGATTAAGGCCTGATTTTATTGTTTACTTTTTTGCAGAACATTTCCAGTAAAACTGTACAGGAAAGACAGCATCACAGCAGCTGGAGTGCATAGGCCCTCTAGCGATGAAAATATGTTAAAACAACTAAACTTTGTCAGATGGAAATAATCAAATTGTTCAGAAAAGGAAGTTATTTAAAAATATAACAAAAACAACAGTGTCTGTAACACACAATAACACCAAGAAGAGATAAATTCTGTTTAAAAATGTTATTTACAAGAAGAAAAAAAACTTATTCACAGTATGAAACAGTTTAAAAGGTGCAACAGTCATCTTGGAGGTATAAACCCACATCACACTAAGAGAAAAGGCATGAACTAATTGTTGTGTAGGAAGATAAAAAAAAAAAGTTTGACTTCCTTTTATTTTAGATGACTTCTAAAGCATATATGCAACAAAAAAGACAGTAGTTTAAAAACAGCACAAAGCTTTAAACACAATATAGATCAGTTATTACAAAAAAAACAACAAAAAACAGTTTGGTAACAATCATATGTTCTTTTTTCAGATGACCCTCACAAATGATTAGGACCACCTTACTGTTTCCAGAATCTCCAAGGCAATAAATTTGCTGAATTACAGCTAAATTGGGGAATATCATGTCAGTGAGAAGGAAAACTCTTGTTTGTGACAGTGATATTTCACCACGGTTGTGACATCTGCCAAAAGTTTTATCCTAATCTGCTAAATGAACCTATAATAAAGGGAGGTCTCTGCACCTCCACCAGAGGTCTGAGTCTTACTCCTGAGGAGGAATGGTCGATAATTTTATCGGTTTATCAGCAGCATTTACGTAAATCATGTAGATGTTGGTTTCTATTGCACATAGCACACCACAAAGGATATTGTTATTAAATAACTGTATGCAGTTACTGCAGCTACAGGGAACTACGGTCATATATATAATGTCTATCGGCTTTCTGCTTATCAGTGTGATTTGATCGCAGCAAGCTTCTCAATCCTGAAGGTTTATTTTTTCGTGTTCTGCTCCACGTATAGTATAATTATAATTTTTTTTTAAACTCACTAAGATCTGATAATTGAACTTTTTCTTCACCCTTGTTCACCTGTTGAATATAATGCCCCATTAGGGGCACAAGAAATACATTTTGAATTTGAACTACATCGTGAAAAAGTTGGTCACTTAGCAACCTATATATGTGCAATTTGGAGGTGTGCGCCTCTCCCCAACTGCTAGCCTTATGTTGTATTGCACACACTGATCTATATGTGCAAGAAGGACGATTTGCGTGGTGAAGGTGGTTTGCAGTTTGTTTTTCAGAATGTGAATCATTAATTTTATTAGTTGATTGTGATGAGACCTAATTTAAAATCTTTAATGGCTATGAAGGCGTGTCTTGGCCATACCTCATGGATAAGCCACCATTTCTGTGACCTGGTGTGATTTCTGTCATAAAAAAAAACAACACATTTAGTCTTTTTTCACAGAAACAGCAGTTTGATAAAACCCCACTTTTATGATCAGGTTTCTAACATTATTCTTGAGGTTGATTTATTTATTACAATGTCAGATAAAACAAAACCAACAGTTGTTTATGTTTTCTTTTTTGTGAACCTCCCAGTAAGTGAGGAAATGTCAGCGCTTGCTGTGCTTTGTAAACTCTGGCAACTCTGGCACCATCCAAACCTGCAGGCTGCCTGGCAGCTCCAGGGCCAGAGCAGGGTAGCAGGGCTGGCTGAAGAGCTGGGTGAAGGAACCCAACAACTGGCCACTACTGGCATTGTAAAAAGACAGACAGCCCAGTTGGTGATCCAACAAGGTTCCAACTCTCTCAGGTGTCTCAGTCACAAAAATGGAGGTCTGAACGCCATTGTGCAGTAGCAGATACCTACAGCTGGACAAAGACAGGAAGATGGAGGTTTTAGACTCAAATTATATAAAGAAAAAACTGAAAATTAATTATGATAGTCCTTTGCACACCCTGAGGGTCCATGAGTACACTGCAAGCACCATGAGGAGCTGTCTTCCCCAAGTGATCCGTTGAGATTATCTGCACTGCACATTACTCCAAGCCTGTAAGCCGGACTTTCTACAACAATTGCCTCCCAGTAGTGGAGTCCTCGTGAAGGCAGCAACTCACCCAGGATGGATGGACATCTGTAAAACAAACGAGCTCTGGCTTAAATCTTCCAACAGGCCACAGAAAGACGCTATCTCTGGGTTAAACATACTCCTTTTTTGCAGATGGGCTGGTATTTTGAGCATCCTGGGAATACTGCAGTGTGGTGTTATCATCTGACAGCGTCAGAGTGGGGTGAGCTGAGGATTTCAGGAGTTGGAATCTCGTCCCTAAAGAAGTACCAGACGTCAGAGCAATACATAAACATAAAATATCCAGAAATAACTACATAGATTTTGAAATGGGGCTGGATTTGTTTGCACCTTTTGTAGAAACGAGTGTAGCCTCACTCTGTTCATTGGCACCAGCCTCATTCACTGCTTTGATGTAAAACAGGTAGTTCTCATTCGGCTGCAAGACCACTTTCTGTTCGCATCCTTTAATTCCTGAGATTGATCTGGAAAAAAATGGTAAACTCACAATAAAACAATCACAACTTTTTACAAAATGAAAAAGATTCAAAGAGATAATACCTAGGCTATGTTCTATACATACAAAGATCTGTTTCCATTATAAAAAAAAAAATCAGTATAAAATAGTTCAAGAATGGGCGTGCAGGTGGCGCAGTGGTTAGCAAGTACGACCCATGTACATAGGCCCAGGTTCAAATTCGGCCTGTGGTCCTTTCCCACGTGTCTCTCCCTCTCTCTCATACCCCATTTCCTGTCACCCTACTGTCGACAAAACGAGCCACTAATGCCGTAAAAAAAAATAGTTCAAGAACTAAATGATGTTCTTATGTACATAATGGTTGCACTGATGAGATATTGCAGTCTTGCAGAGGTAGTTGTGGTAAAAAGTAGTGCAGATATAGCATCAGGTTGAAAAGTGGATTGTCAGTGCCCTTCTACCCTGATGTCCCAATAAAATCCAGAGGTCACCTAAGTAGTAAATGGAGCCGGACCAAAAGACTGGCCAACAGCCTATACCACCAGGCCATAAGACTCTTGAATTCACAGGACTTGAGGAACGGACTACCTAAATTATGAATTCTGAATGTTTTGCCTTATTCATTAGGGCCCCCTTATTATAGTCTGGTTGGGAGCTGTGTATTTATTCTGTGTGTGTGTGTGTGTGTGTGTGTGTGTGTGTGTGTGTGTGTGTGTGTGTGTGTGTGTGTGTGTGTGTGTGTGTGTTGGGGGGGCAAGCATTATGGCACTTAATAATCTTTGCTGCACTTTAAGTGGGATGGAGGGGGGGGGCTGGGGGGGTCAAGCACTGGTGTCACTTTTACCTCTTGTGCACTTTACTTGGAACTTGCTGCTACAAAGTATTGTACCCCAAACATAATTTCGTTGCCTTTTTTTTGACAATGACAATAAATTTTTGAAACTTGAGTCCTCCTATGGGGTAATTCTATCTTAGTCTAAATCCAGCTGTTTCATGAGGGCTTCAGATGTTTGCTTGGAGAACATAGAGAACAAATGTCATCATGAAGGAAGGGAAACCCGTCAAGAAGAAATATGAGATTTTAAAGCAGGAGAAGTTTATAAAACAATGTCCTACATTGTAAACGTCTCACAGGAGCTATTCAGAGAAAAGGTAACGAAAAACTGCAAACCTAAAAAAAAAGTCATGGATCCTCACCTAAAGCGACAACCTCTGGGAAGAAGAGCAAAATACAGAGAAGCAGCCTCGGGCCTCATCATTACTCTGCATGAGCTGCAGAGATCTCCACATCTGTACTTTTACTAAATTAATTATTCAAAGATTAAATGCATTATGCAAGAGAAACAAGTAAAATTTGGAATGTGGGTCTTCTGTTTTAGAAGATGTAAATGTAAGCCATTGAATTAATTTAAAATGTAATATGTGAGGGACAATCTAACTGAAAATCTGCATAAAAATAGAAACTGTGTGACAGCATCATGCTGAGGGGAACAAGAACAATTTACTGGTTTAAAGAAAACCATCAAAATCACAAAAACTCCAGCCATACATGGAACAAAGCAGATGTTTAAAAGAAAGTGCTCTGCTGACTGGGATGAAGACTGAAGGTTCAGGGCGACAGGCTGGTGCTGCATATCACCCTGAACACACCATCCCCACTCATGGTGTGGGGCTGCTGCTCTTCAGTAGGTCACAATCAGAGGTAAGGGAAACGTAGTGAAGCAGAATTTAATCATGATTCTGTGGCAGCAGCTAAAACTTAATGTCCACAGATGCACTGCGCCCTATTGGATACATAGATGTGCACAATTCTAGCTTCTGTGCAAAGATTTCTATTAAAAACAAACAGATTTGATACATTAATCTAATTGTCAATCTTTGTCTACTTTACATTGCTATTTCTGTACAAATTATATACCTTCATAGAAGTCTGAGGTACCACTTTTCCAATATTAAGAAAATGTTTAAGGAACTAGCATCTGGATGAACAGTTAAACATTTGCTCCATTCCCACCAGAATCACCAGAGAGGCCCCCACCTGAGTCCCTCTCCCTCCAGGTCATACTGTCGGCAGTACTCCAAAGTGTAGCTCAGGCCCGGAGCCGCTTTCGTTGAGCTCCACCTCAGCGTAGCAGAGTCCCACATGACACTGCAGCGCTCTGCGTCGATCGTCGGCCCAGATGGAGCTGCCAGAAACACAGCAGGTGGGTTTAAAATGTCCTTTAACCAGATTATAAAATTGAATTACAGTCTGGAGTAGAAATGAAAAGAAAGAAAAAGTCTACTGCATTTAAGATAAAATAAAATCAAAATTAAACTAAAGCATCAGAAGGTGTACTGACCTGTTCTGAAGAGCAGTCGTTCGCTGGGCAAAGAGCAGCCTGTGTAGTTGACGGCCATCACCCACACTTTGTACATCCTGTCAGGCTCTAGGTCCTCCAGGACACAGTAGCTCTCCTTTACTGTCACACGGTACTCCTCTGACACAGCTGGACACAGCAGCAGATACACATGTGAGGCAGATCAGCCGGAAAACTTAAGTTAAATCCACCCCTGGAAGTTTATCCGGCTGGACTCACCTCCCTGTGGATCCTCCATGCAGTAGACCTGAAAGCAGTCAATGATGTCTCCTGGATTGACTTTCCAGTAAACTGTCACACTGGTGCTAGAGGCTGAGCCGGGCTCCTGGGGCTGCAGGGTGGGCCTTTGGGGCACTGAGGACATGAAACCATTTGTAACACATGCAACATGGACCTGAACAGGCAGAAGATAAATCGGCACAGACAGCAGCTACCTGGAATTCCTTTGCGCTGTGCGAGGTTTGAGCTTGCAGAATTGGCCTTGGTGTAGTCCTCAAACACCAGCAGTCCCTTGGGTCCCAGCTCCAGCGACAAGGCTGAGTCCAGAGCAGTTTGGAGTCTGTCCGTACAAACGCATCATTGGCAGTTTTGTGGAAACCTACATTTCTTTGCATTTTGCTTCTAACGTTATAAACTGATTTCTACCAGATATTCTCTCCGTTCTCTGTTCTAAGAGACCTGACAGGAGATCAGAGGGAAGCAGCAAATAGCTCCGTGGGAATCACCTTTTAGTGCTAAAATGCTATTTGACAGAAGTTTGTCATTGATTTTATAAAGCAGGAAAGAATCAATGTTCTGTTGCAAGATTACAGTGAAAAAACAGCCAAAAGATTAAATCAAAAACACTGTCCCTAAGATTTTGAAACTCTGTGTCTGAATGGTGGATATGCCTTAGTAACAACATTTAATAAACAAAGCATCATCATTATTAGCCATCACTGGCATATCAGCTGTTTAAATGGGCTTCGACTGGTGGTCTGAAGCTCTTGCTTGTGTCCAATCATGTAAAAGAAAAACAATATTTATCTACAGCTGAAAAACTTCCATTAAATATATCGTTTTCACCAACTTAAAAATACTATATGAAGCTCTGCAACAGAAAGGATTTTTCATTATAATTTTATATCTAAACAGCAAACTCTGTCTCTGTGTGACGTAGACTGCCTCACACTGCATACCTTGCATGAATGTCTTCTGGTGGCTGGTGGGAGAAAGCATCACATATCTTTGTTAAAAATTGGACTAATTTACCAACACAGGTTAACCAAACCAACTGAACTTACTCTGGCATCCGTCTCAGCCTCTCTGGCTGAGGTCTCCAGAATGCTTTTGGCTGAGTCTATGTTCTCCTGATAGGAAACGATCTTGTCGTAGAGCTGCTCCAGCTTGGCTTTCTTCTCCTCCTCCATACTGACGGACATGGTGTTATACTGCTCCATCACCAGAGCCATCATCTCATCGTTCTGCGCCTGCATGGCTGCTTCGCTCTTCGTGAATTGATCCTGAGCAGCATTAGAGACGAGGGAGAGGAATTGGATTCCACCGGACCGTAACAGTGCTACTGAATTACAATGTTAATAGTGATTAAAAACACACTGTACCTCTACTGAATTGTAGGCCAGCTCCAGCTCAGACACCAAGTCCTCAATGTTCTCTGATCTCGCTTGGAGCTCTGAGATCCAACCTCCCAGAGTCTCCTGTTGGACAGCATCAGACATATTAATTCTGTCCTATTTAAGGTCACATTTTACACGGTTCCTTAAACATATCTATCCCTGTCAATGTTTTATCACAACGCATCTGTTTGTATATTTGTGACTAAAGCAAAACTACCAAGAAAAGGCAAAACAGACTGGACAGCAAGTAGAGCAGTATCAGATAAATAGTCAGAAGGTGACTCTGGAGGAGCTGCAAAGATTCACAGCTCAAAGTGGTCAGAAGAATAATGGAGCTACATGTAGAGTAACCATGTAACAAAGTTATTTTTCTATTAAAGGTAGAGGTTTACCTTCACTGCAAAAATTGAAATCTAAGTAAGTTTATTGTTCTTGAAATAAGAGCATTTTTTATTAAATTGAGAAATTAAGTGATACACTTTGCCAATGGAATGAAGCAATTTACATTTAGAATAAGAAAGAAAAAATAACTGCAGTCTCTTAATTCAAGTGTATAATATCTAATTATCGTATTTTATACTTATTTTAAGAGTAAAAATGCTCATTCTATTGGCAGATCATATTATTTAACTACTCAAATTAAGGGTAAACACACCTAATTTAAGAAATGTTTACTAATTTTTAGATCTTTTCTGCAGTGTTCCAGCAGGAAAACAACCCAAACCAAGATAAAATAAAAATGGCCCTGTTAAAATTTGATTTTAAGAGATGCTGCAGAAGAGTCAGAAAACATTTGGTCTGCATATGTGCAAAGTTGGTAGAGATGTACCCTAAAGACTTACAAAATGTGTTTCTGGAAGAGGGGTTGGAGGATTAATACCAATGTGAACATTTACGGCCTATTTTGTGTTGGTTTGTCACATGATGTACTGATAGAAAAACTATTAAAACTTCAGCATCGTACAAAACCTGCGGATCATGTCCCTGGTGTTTAAGCTTTCAGCCTTCTCTGTAGCTTGAAGTTGAATCATCAGGGTAGAGGGGAGGCAGCGGGAATCCCCGACACCTCTCGAAAACAGCCATCTCACATTTAATGAGGTCAAGCTCCGGACACTGATCACTCCCTGCCAGCTTCACCAGCAGGAGGCCACAGAAGTCTCCTCACAGGCTGAGGTAAAGCTGTGTTCATGCCTCCACACTCCATAGGAGGTGTGGGTGGGAGGGGGGCATTCTGGCCTCAGAGAAACTGGCCCGCATTCAGATTTACACAGTTGTTTTGGTTAACTTGTCAGAGTCAGTTTTCTGAGATGGAGGACCTGAGTGGGTCTCACTTCTTTATGCTGCGTTTCAGGTTTGATGTCGTCTATCTGTCAGAGCTTCATAGAAATACAGCATTTTATAAACACATGGTTCAAAAAACATCTGGGAATAATATTCGACAGCTTCCGCTTCTTTCATTTACTCTCAATTATCCAATGAAATATTCCAGGGAAACAACTGGACGCGGCTGCCTAAAGAGTTTCCAGTTTGCGGATCTGTTTAAAAAAGACGAAGCTGTGGCTGAAGGCAACGCGATAGAAAACCAATAAAAAGAAAAAAATATTTTTTATTATTGTTAGAAGGCATTACCTTACTGTAGTTTAGGGGTAGAAAACATTGTTAACAGATCAAATGTCAGTTTCTACCTCCTAACGTCACACTGAGCTTTTTATCCATCAGTGTGAAGCATTGCATCATCTCAAGTCAATATTGGCTGCAGACTGAAAGCTGAGTCCGCTGGTTTGGATTTGCTTTGAAAGACTCGTTTATGGGTATTTGGGTCAAACTATTTCTATCCTTAATGCAGATGACTGTAGTTCAAAGTTAAATAACCTTTATAATGACAAGCAGAGGTCCAGCCCCTTTCACTAACCTTGATATCCTCATAGGCCTTTTCCACGGAGCAGACCTGGTGGTTGTGATGCTCAGCAGACCTGCAATCCTGCTCTGACAGCAAACACCCACAGGTCATACAGAACCAGTCCATGCCCAGGAGCTCAGCAGCCAAGCGGGCCTGACTCTGCTCCTCTGCATCAATAATTTCATAATCCTCCTCCAGCTCATCCTTCTCTGTTTCTGTGTCTGTCTCCTTAGGCCTCTGATGGGAAGAATCATCTTCTTCTCTCTTGATCTCAGATTCAACCATATCTTTTGCTTCTTCACTGCCAATCACTTCATATCCAAGGTCTTCCACCGTTTCCTCACTTGCCTCTATAACCGTCTCACTCTGTGCCAGCATTTCTTTCACTTCTTCCCTGTGTAGATCTGAACGCTGCACCGCATCCTCATCAAGGTTTATTTCTGGTTCTTCCTCCATCTCCTTGATATCCATTTTTTGTTCAGATTCTTCTGGTGGTACATCATCTTCCTGAAGCTCAGATAAGTCTTCCTTAGGGGTGTAGCTTCTCAGCAGAGACAAGACAGGTTTATCCTCATGAGTCTCCTGGTCCTTGGTGTTGTCTTTCTCTCCAGGTGCAGCTATTAAAGCCTCAGAGTCTAACTCATTACTGGCAGGTTCCTCTTCTTTTTCTGCAATCACTGGTTCTTCTTCTACCCAAGGCTCAGGTACCTGAACCTCAGATGAGATGCCAGGTTGAGGAGAAGAATCTACATCCTTGATAATGTCCTCAGACCACTGATCAATCTGTATGTCCATCTCTACAGCCTGTCCTTTAGGAACTAGGACGACTAATTCATCACCAACGTTCACTACATCCTGCTCACAAGTCCCTGCATCCTCTTCAGTAGTTCTAGATCTTGGTTCTTCTGCTTGTTTTAGGTTGTCTGATTCCTGTGTCTGTTGTTTTCTGTTGGTTGATTCCAAATTAAAGTTCTGATGCTCGGTAGACTCAGTTATGTCTCTTAAAGTCTCAGTTTTAAGCTCTGCCTCCCGATCAGCAGCTGCAGCCTTACTTTCCCCAGAAGGTTCCTTCTCATAAACATTCACTGCATCTTTCTCACAGCTCCCAGTGTCCTCTACAGCTGTTCCAGATCTTGGTTCTGCTGCTTGTTTTAGGTTGTCTGATTTGCAGTCAGTTGTCTCTTCTTCCTGTGTCTGTTGTTTTCTTTTGATAGATTCCAAATCAATTTCTTTGTTTTTTGTTGGTTGAGTTATTTCCCCTAAATTGTCAGTTTTAACTCCTGATTTCTGATCTGCTTCTGCCTTACACTCTTCAGAATATTCATCACTCAGGTGCTTTTGATGTTCTTTTCTTTCGGGATATAGCTGAATTGCTTCCTTTACATCTGCATTCATTTGGGTCTGCATCTCTTTTTCATTCACAGCTCCCTCCATCACCTTCTCCACTGCTTGCACTGCAGAGTCCAAGCGAGGAGCCGCTTTGAGAGAGGCCACATCTTCAGAGGATGCTTCTTTGTCTTCATGCACAGATACTGTAGAAGATGCCTTTGATGCTGTGAGGTTTTCAGTTTGGACGTGTGTCGCATTTCCAGGTTCTTTTGCTTCAGCTTCTGCTCCAGGTGGATGTTTCTCATCAGCAGCCTTGATAACAGGTGCTTCTTCCTCAGAGAAACTCCTTTCAGTGCTTTCTGTAACCGGAGTGGGTTCAGTGGAGGCTGGAGGCTCCTCTCTCCTTTCAGGTTGAGCTGATGTTGTTTTGTCTGGCATCACTTCAAGATGCTTAGACATATTTTCTGCCACTTTTTCAGATGGCAGCTCTGCTTCAATGAAACTTTCCTCAGTGACCATTTCATCTCTTCCCTCTGAGGTTTCATCCAATGTTTCTATCTGGGGAGTTTTGTCTGTTTTTTCTGCTCTTGGCTCCACTGCTTGTTGCTCTAGTTTAATTTCAGTGTGATCTACTGATTTAGACTCCCGATGCCTTTCCTTTGGGACTTCTCCTGGACCTTGGTCATGAGTCATCTCTGATGAAAGTTTTTCTTCTGTTTCTCTTAAAACTTTTTGTTTCTCTTCAAGCGTTTCCTGCATCTTGATTTCCTCGTTTTTTATCTTTTCTTCCTCTTCTTCATCTTGTGCTGCTCTGATTAAGCAGCCATTCATTTCAAACTTGCTCTGTGGCCACATCATCCTCCCCCCAGCCTCATTCTCCACTGATTCTGTCTGAACGTCTACTGCTGGCGTTTCATCTTTTAGCCTGAACTTCTCCAGGTACCCATCCTCTTCCTCTGAATCCGACAACCGCCTCTTGTAGGATTTCTCAGAAGCCACACTTTCTGCCTCTGAGTGCTCCTCGTCACTCCTCCTCTTCTCCCCCACTGCATCCTCATACAGATCTGTGTACATGAAGGACATGGCCGTTGGCTCCTCCAAGAGGATGGGGTCAATAATCTTGGGAGGTCCCGGGGAGAGGAAAATAGGAGTAAGTGTAGTTTCCTCACTTTCAAACAACACCAGACCACCATCCTTCATTGATCGCTGGCTCTCACGCCTCAATCTCATCCTTTCTGCCCCTTCCTCCTTTTGCTTCGGTGCTTCAATGGGAGGACCTTCCCCATAGAAGACCTCATCCAGGTGCTCTCCAACTATCTCAGCTTCTGAGACAAACACAAAGGAGTCTTCAGACACAGAGGCACCATCCTCGCGTGCCTCCTTTAAAGTCTCATGCTTCTCTGTCTGGACTTTAGCAGGCGGCTTCTCTGCCTCCCTCTGAAGCTGGGGAGCATCTCCTTCAGGTATTGCCACATCCAAAAGGGTAAACTTTTCAATGTAGTCGATGTCACCCATGCTCTCTGTTTCCGCAGCTATGAAACTAGTCTGTTTGTTTTCCAGTGGCTGGGAAGTGTCTCCTGAGGACTATGGAGAGATAAAAAAAAATAACTTACACTCAGAAATACTTTCTCATGATTAGATCTGCAGAATGAATAAAAAAGTAGAAATATCTTGTCTACATACCTCAGGGTAATCCGGTGTTTGCTCTGCTTCCAGTTGCTCCCTGTGGTTTGTCAAATCATTGTGGTTTCTGGACCTGATCTTTGGAGTCTGGTCCAAATAAGATAAATTGTCTTGCAGGTCTGTACTCTCCTCCTCGTCCACAGTAGGAAGTTTAGACGGGACTCTGATGTTAAGAATCTCATAGCCTTCAGAAATTAAACTGAACAACTGCTGATCTTTGGATTTTATATCCTCCAAATCTGCCTCTGTTGGCCTTTTCTCCTCTTTGATGTTAGGAAGAGAAACCTCTGCCATCTCTGGTCTCTCTACTCCCAAGGTGGAGGCGGACCGTGAACTGCCAGGTCGGCTTAGCCGGTCCCCTAACCTGCTGCTTCTTCCCCCAGACCTCATCCTCCTGCGGATTACTTTGTCCTCATCAAAGACAATGGTTATTTTACCCGCACCTCCTGAGCCCTCCATGCTGCAAGCTTCAGATGTGGAGCTAGCCTCAGACGCCCAGGGTGTAGAGCAGCGGCTGGAGGCCGTCTCCCAAACAATACCGCTGTCCTCGCTTTGCACTGTCACCATGGAAAAAGATGGGTCCACCATGAGGCACTGGAGTTTGGGCTTCACAGAGTGATCCTGAATGGCTTCTCGCAGACTTGAAACAGAGAGGAACAGATAGAGTCAGAGGCAGGAGAGCAGGAACTTTGTGCCATTCCAAAGTATTACCAAACAGCCAGAAGGCGAGAGGAGATATTTTCTGGCTCCTCTCTTGGAAATCTGAGCAGAGAACAAACTAATGAATCAAATAAAGAATATTTGAACAGCACTGACCTGTATTCACGCTCAGCTTAACAAATCAGAGTTGAAAACAAGGTGACACATAATTTTGCTTCTCAAGAGGATTGCTTGAGCAGTGTAGAGTTGCAGTACTGGGCCAGATGTCAGTGTGAGTGATACTCTGAAAAAATGAACGTTTGTAGGCACTCTAAGCTCTCCCTCTGGCTATGAATACACCTCGGTCCTTGCTGGGTTACAGCAGGATGACGTCCCCAAAACGTCATTCATACGAAGTTGAAGAAGAGATATGTGGCTTTCTCAGATACATTCAACATATCAGCGTCTTCTACTATTTATGTCATGGGAAGGTCAGTTCAATACATAACAGATCAAAGTTAAAACAGGGAAGGAATAAGAGCGTGTTGTGGAAGGACCAGCTAAAATGCTCTATTTGTTTTCCTTCTTTAAAATGTGCCATTTATGTGTTGCAAGTAGAAAACACGGTTGTTTTATATCCAAGCAGAGGGGAAACCAATCAACAACATGAGTTCAACAAATTGAACTCATGTTGATATTCAACAAGTAAATCAAGTCATAAAGTACCTGTTATGCAGCTCTTCCACTTCATCATCATCATCCTGGCTTAGAGCTTCATCCTGAAACTCCTGCAGCTCAGACTCCACGCTTTCACATTCTTCCATCTTGGTAGCTTCCTTCAGATTTTTCTTTATTTTTTGTTATTTTCTTGCCCAAAGCTGGGTTTAGCGTGTTTTAGACCCTAAGTCAATCTGATTTGGGAGTTGGTCTGTCTGTTTGTGTCATTCAAAGCTGGGAGCTTCGTCTCTGACTCAGACAGGGACAGAAATAGCTTGGGGCATGAAAACAGGGGAGTGTAGATAAGAGAGGAGCGAAGGGGACAGACAGAAAGGGTTCATTTAAGTATTCACTATAGATCAGCAAACCAACAGGTGGACATAAGCCCAGTTACAGATTTTCAGGTGTGAGAAGAAACCCTTTAGAAGATACACTCATGCATGTCTCCGTCCTTCATGGTCAACGGAAGCAATGTGGCTTTAAATTTAAAACCCACGTTTGCCAAGTTATAAATAGGGCTTATGCTGAAACTGTAGCTCTCCCCTTGCTGCTGGTGGGAAGGGGTACTTCTCAAAACACATGTAACATATCTGCCACATTGCATTGCTGGCACCATGCAGAAGTCGTATTAGGTTTAATAAGTTGTTAAACCATGATGAATTAAGAAAATAAGCCAACTGCCTCAACAGCATTGACCAATGACGACTAACAAGTTAACCATGCCAAACTATTCATAACCCTTGAACCTTTTTACCTTTTGTCGAATAACATCAGCAACCTTGAGATCTTTTATTTGAGTTTAAATCAGTGGTGAACCTTCCTTATAAGAAATACTCCAGGAGAGTAACGCTAACTAATCCAGGAAGCCACAAAAGAGCATGGAAAATATTTACTAACTAAGTACTGCAGACAAATATGGGCCAATTAAGGTCAATATTCGTGGTTCAACAATAAGAGGAAAAAGTATGAGAGAGTTCTACAGTTAGAGGAAATCCTGATAAGGTTGATTCTTATATCTAACAAAAAAAACAAAAAAAAAAACATCTGAATGAGCCCCTTTTAGGAAAAAATTTCTGTGGACTGAAGATAGAAAGAAGTGTACATATTTGGAATTCTTCATCTTTTTTTAAAAGGTGTAAAACTAAGCTGACAGAGGATTTTAAGAGAATTATCATAACAACAGGCAAACATGGTGGTGGTAGTTTGATCCCGTGGGTCTGATTTGCTGTTTTAAAGCTTGGGTGAGTTTCTGCAACTGCAAAAATTCATAAACTTTGATTATTAGCAGAAAAGCACCATGGACACCTGGACATTAACTTGTGACCTTGAGTCGGGGGTCTTCAGCCTTTTGCTCCCGAGCTGCAAGAGTCTCTCTTGGCCCCAAGGTGGCTTTTATGAACTTAGCATAAATAAGCAAATAATTGGAACAAATTTCCAACTATAGCGATTTGTGTAGCTTTTCAAGTTAATCTGATTGTATTCAGTTAAACTGGGTTATAAAAGTGGCTGATTTAGCCTTTAAGTAAAGCTATCTTACTTAGATCATAGGGAGAGGCAGTGCTCCAAGCCATACAAGCAAGTGAACCTATGAAGACCTGAAAGATATCAATGAAAAAACTGGACATAATCTGAGATCCTGTATGATGTTTAACTGTTTTAAGCATAAAAAAACAACTTTTAATGTGGCTGAATTATAGCAAGCCTGCAAATTTTATTCTGCCTATGCAACGTGAACAACTTACCGTTTTACCAATGGTTCACAATAGCTGTTGCTACCAAACAACCCGGTTAGTTACTGTAGGTGTAACATTAGGAGAAACCTTTTCTGGTAGGACCAGGTTGGGTCATAGCCTTGTTCTGCTAACTTGTCACCCTGCTGACTGAAACGATCAGATCTGAAGATTATCATATCCTACTGCAGTAATTGTATTTCTTTTAGTTTTAGTTCAGTCACACCAATTCATGGAAACAAGACTGTGCAATTTTGCTTCAGTAACTATATATCTATAAGCACATCTAAAAAATTAGAATATTGTGAAAAACTTTTATAGTTTTGGTTATGAAAAAATACTTACATTTACAGTAGTAAAAGACTTTTTTAATTTTAATTCGTAATTATCATGACTTATAATAATTATATCTGATGAATAGAACTCTTTAAAAAAATTGTATTTATCAAAAGTATAGATTTATTTCTATATACTGAGTATATTGCTTTAAATACTGCATCCCTCATCCCAAATATTCTCAATAGGTTAAGGTCATACAATTTGCTAAACAATTACAGTAACACTGAGGTTTTTCAACCTGCTTTTGGTACCATTAGCAGTGTGAGCAGATGCCAATTCCTACTGGAAAAAGAAAAAATAGCACATCTACATGTAGCTTGTCAACAGGAGGCTTAAAGTAAGATAAGGAAACTTTTCAGGAATATGGAGTTAGTTACCGTAATAGGGTGTGACATCATCAGTTTCTAGTATAAGATTTAGTGTTTGTTTTTTCAAATTTTCTGAGAAAATGAATTTTGCGTTTTGATTATCTCTGATCTAGACATCAAAATGAGAGTGAATTGAAATATTCACTCTATTTGTAAGGAACTTATTATATAAAATTTCCCCTTTCAGAAATAAATGACAAAATAATGTTAAAAGCATTACTTACAATATAAGAAATTCTTTGAGAAACAGAATTATCAAATAGAGAAATAATAGTTCAAATCTCATCAGTGTTTTGGCATTTACAGCAACAAAGTCAATTGTTTGGGTCACAAAAACACATCTGAAGAGATTTAATTATTTTTAAATAAACAGTAATTTATAGACTACAAAATGTACAAAAAGAGCTTAGAAAAACTGAAGACAAAAAAAAGGTAAACAGGAAGAAATATGCATCTGACATACCTGAAAGCAGGATAGAAATCTAACGCAGGAATTATTTGCCAAAATAAATCTAGTTGTCAGCAGCTGATCCCTGACAACAGCTGAGAAGAGTTAATACACAGGAGGAGCAATCATCTGGAGAACGCTAAAACTACAGCCTGCTGTGCTTGTTTTGCCTCAAACATCAAAGAAGAGCACAGGAGTCAGAAATAGTGAAAAAAAGGCAGAGGATCATTAATTTAATGCGGCACTAGAAAAGAAACACAATGCTGTCGACGTTGACCTATAAAAATAGAACTGAGGGTCGCAACGTCTCCATGTTATAAAAACTGTCTGTATACCGCAAATGTAAATAAATTGTCATCTTCAGGAAGGGTGCTGTGGAGAACCCAAAAAAAAAACAAGCTGCAATAAGATAAGCTCAGAGGTGAAGAGATTTTTACACCTTAAAGCTGTCAGTTCCATTTAAGCCCTTCTTAGATGGGAGATGATATCATTTCTACTCATAAAAGCACAGAAGACCATGAAGCAGCTATACAGCCTGATCCTTTGTTATCCTGCTCTGGTTTACCGTCTGTAGGGGATGGATGTTGCCTTCAAATCCTCTAGTCAGTGACAACTACATCAGACATGGTACAGCATTTTTAATCAGGCCCAACAAAATCAACTCAGTTCTTCCTCATATCCTCTTCAGCTGGGAGCCGATGAAGCCTCTTTCTCTGTATAACCTCAATGTCTTTCATTGTTCCTGGGGAGAAGCCGGTCAGCTCATCGCCTCGCAGACTCCTTACTGATGATGGATCTGAGAGGGAGGATGGAGTTCAGGTCCTTCCTCGCATGCAGGATCCAGTATGACTGCCAAAAGGAGAGAAGAGACGGGATTTAGGAGAGAGATCAGCATGTAGTGAGACAGAGACCTGGGGAACTGATTTCTACCTCTGCAAACTGAGCTTTAATGGCATCAAACTTCATCTTCTCATGGACGGCTCTGGCAACATTGTTCCTCTCAAATGGCTCTGAAACCAAAAGATTAACTCCGATATATATATAAAAAAAAAAAAAAAAAAAAACATCTCATGGTGATGCTTCAGTTCACACAAGTATGTTTCTAATCTGGAAGCTATTTGGCCTTTTGATTTTTTTTTTCTGTATTTATAAATGGAACAAGGATTAACAACTTTTTGATGCACTCTAATAAAAAGAGAAATTTCCTTCATAAAAAATTTTATGCACAACTACAGGTTCATCTAAATAAACTTTTCATGTATTTTCACTCGCTTACATACTTACCTATGTAAAGATATAGGCCTAAATATTACCATGGTTTAATTTAATTTTTGTAATTAATTATTTTTTGTAATTAATTTAACAGGAATGCAGAAAAGAAAAAGAAAAAAAAACTTTTACTAGTTGTTTTCCTTCCACACAAAGTTCCCTGGATACAGCACAGTGTACAGCTAGTTTCTTTGTGATATTCTTATTGACTTCACCCCATGAATATTTAGGCAATCTTTGTTTCAAATATCCTTTATTTTTGCCTTGCTTTTATATAATAATTCCATAAAAAACAAATATTGAAGTTGAAATTTACCAGAAGATTTATTAGGTTTACGTTTTTGTAATTAAAGAGATAAAGTAAATTATAATTTTATTCTATTTATCTAAGAATTTAAACTATTGGTTGATTAAACAGTCCACATGATGTTAATAGAGAAAGCTCCACCTGGTTAGCCACTTGCTGAAGTCTACAGGTTTAGATTTTTTGGTTTTAACTTTAGTTAGATATTTGTATAACCTTCAAAACATCAGCAATAAAAAAAATTCCCCATTAAACTTTCAGCATGATTTTATAGCTATACAGTATATCGTGTCCAGATAAATGTTTACCTTCCACACATATGAACTTGTTTCTCCACTCTTGAGAATTGGTCTTGGGTAAAGTTGTGGCCTCACGCACAGAGATCACTTGTTTATCCCAACTGCAACACAACAAGACACAACGCTCATTATTTTTAGCTCTTCTGGCTGAGGTCATCATTTCAGCTATATTTAGCAAACAAGAGGGTTTGCAGAGTTCAACTCTCCAAGTTCACTTTTGGTTTTTTTTCAGCTGTATAAAAGTAAAGCCTTTTCTATACCTAAAGCAAATGGTTGCATCTCCAGGTCTACTAGTCAAGCTAATCAGTCGATTGTGAGCCTGCAAAACTTTATTGTATACACTGGGTTTGCTGGGGAACAAAACAGCCAATGTTTACTGTTAACAAGGGGAATGGTGACCTAGTGGTTAGGGCATTGGGTGGTTCTGAGTTCAAGCCCCACTCCCACAGACTGCCACTCTGGCTCCCCGAGCAAAGACCCTTAACCCCACACTGCTCCCTGGGCCCCTCACAATGGCAGCCCACTGCTCCCCAAGGGATGGGTTAAATGCAGAGAGTGGATTCTGTTGTTCTTTACTTGTGACAGTGTGATGACAATGAAATGCTGGGGGGGGGGGGGGGGGGGGGGGGGAATGTGTGATGCTGTGGGCCATTATTGCTTTCAAATTGGGAACCTTGCTAGAGTATGGTACATTATTAGGACATTATGACAGAGGGACAATTTGAATAGTAATATAGTGCTCTGTATCCGTAATGTCAATATGGATTTGATTGCTCCTTGGACAAAAAAATGAACCTATTTCAACAAGCGTATGTCCCTAGACAAAATATCCTGTAGAAAGCTGAATAAAACAGGTAAGACAAGAGGACCAAGGATTGGATGATCTAGAGAGAATAAACAGCCAATGTTTTGGTGAAAGGTCAATATTCATTATGATGGAGGTGGGTGTAAACGGGTGCCAGGTCCCGTCCTCCAGTGCTACCATGCATCTCTTCTCTAACACACCTGAATCGCCTCATCATCTAGTTCAGCTCTGCAGAAGCTTTGCTAACGAGCCACTCATTTGATTCAGGTTGGAGATGGGACACATCAAAACGTGAAACCTTACAACCTCAGTTCGCTCAAAACTATTTTTTCTCCGCTTTGGAATGAAGATTTGAAAATTAAAGGCTGGGTTTTTCCAACTCTTTAAGTATTAGATTTTTTCTTTTAGATTTGTAACATCAGAGTATTGATGTAGAGGGAGGGTTCTGTATATAAAGACTAGCATGTGGTTTGTTCTGATCCAGTAGAAATATCAATCAGTGTGTGGTCCACTAGCTGGTTTTTAGGTCAACATTACAAACTTGGCTCGGCACGTTCTGCAAATACGGGGATCATGTATGTCATGTTAGTGCTGCGTAAGGCCAAAGGTCCCACCTGCTGCTGCCCCTCAGCCAGAAACATAAAACCAAAGAAGGATGCAGGAAGGTGAGGACAGATGGAAGACCCGAGAGGGAAGAAAAAGATTAGCAGAAAGAGGTGAAGAAATGGGAGTGAGAAAATGAGCACAAACCCATACTCCCCACTTCGACACTGATACCTGAACACTGTAGCGTAATATCTGAGAAAACCCAGCAGCAGCTCGCCCAGAGACGACTGGTTCCTTGAGATGTAGGGAGGAATGTTTTTGGGTCCGTCTGGAACCTTATCTATGTCCATGAAGGGATTAAAACTCTCCTAAAAATCAGGACAAAATTATCACAGTTAAAACCGAGTCATAACAACTCCGCTACCGGTACTTTGTGTGTATATCAAGAAAAAATACATGACTTAATATTAATTTCATAAGTTCAGAGGTTAAAAACACTGGCAGAGCTTAAAGAAAAAAAAAGTTCAGATTTTGAGGAATAAAAACCAAAACACTTACAGGATGAGCCTTTTGAAGAGAAGGAAGGACAGGTTCTTTAAGAGCTGATGAGAAACAACACATATGATAAAACAGAACAGCCCTTAAATCCATAAAATAGAAATAAAGTTTGCTTTACTAACTCTGGAGATAGTGAAGGACCATCAGCGCCAGCGTGTAACTGCTCAGCGTTCCTTTGCTGGCATCGTTGATCTGGTTGTGCCGTGCCCACTTCTTTATGACCAGAATCATGGGCCTAACCCTGACATCGGCTGAAGGAAACAGACAAAGACGGATTTAAAAAAAAGTTTGATTTTCAGTCAAAATGAAAGGAGACAGTAAATAACGGCGTGGCAGAGCGTCTCACCCACCGTAAGCGTAGCTTCTCAGGAGGAATGTGTTTCGGATGCCCACTGTGTTGTTGACATTCAGGTCAAACTCCAGGTAACTGATGAGGTGAGGATTAGGGAAGATAAAAACTCATTTAGGATCAAACTGGGAAGTAAACAAAAGCTTAAAGAACGTATTGCTCCTACCTGCCTCTCTCTCTGAACTTGAGGATGGGGACTTTAGCCCTTATCAGCTGAATCCTTTCAATATATGCTACAAATCAAAAATAAATCATCAGGCTCACAGATGCTTGTTTTCTGCAAACCTGAAAGTACTTTAAGTCAAGTAAATAGGTCCCTCTAGTGGACACTTAAAAGAAAACATCCTAAACAGAAAAATATACAATTTCTTTAGGGAAAAAATATTCACATCCTTTATGTTTTTTTCTGTTTTGTGCCTTTAACACCAGAATTTTTTAATGTATTTCCATTGGAGATTCATATACAACATAAACAGAACAAAACTGTGTAGAAAGAAAATGGGGCGGGGAACTTTAACATTTATTTAAACAATAAGCAGATATCTGAAAGGGTAATGTGAATTGTTATTTGTATATTTGAACCATATTTCCACCCATAGCTGCTGTATTTTAGGCTATGTCTCATCTAGAGAATGAAATGTTTGCCCTGCTAAGCTTGAAACGCATGATCAGATTTTTTTCCCCTTTTTTCTCCTATTTTTTGCAACAGATAGCATTAGCTTAAGACTTTACTTGGGTCATTTCAACACATAAATATGTTTTGATTAAAAGCAATGACATTTCATCCATTATGTATATAGGATCTTTGTCCAGAGGGATGGTGAACCTTGGCCGAAAAGGGAATGAATGACATGGGCACTCTAGATTGTATTTTGAATATAAATGCACACTGTATTTGTATTTATTCATATGCAATAGGTCATATAAACCATTTTACATGAATAAAATAGTTTATCTGTAAACTATTTTTTAAACCCTGCATCTTTTGTTCCGCTGCACGTGCAGCTACTGCTTCCTTTGTTCTGTCACAGATATAGCTGCAGTAAGGTGACAAAATCCAACACATTTCAAGGAGTGTTAAAACTATTGCAAGCCACTGAATGTTAAAGATAACAAAAAAAGAGACCAGATGGTTTCGGAAAAATAGAAATCAAATTTTTGGTTTTAAATCACTTACGGAGGGATCTGAAAGCCCTTTTGAGCCGAGAGAGGACATCAATTGGGTTGGGACGTTTCTGCAACAGGAAATGGGTAACAGCAGTGATTACTTGTGAGAAAATCGGTGTAAATGGTTCTGATTTGGATAGAAAATAATGCAGACGTACATTTCCCTTAATCACAAGACAAAGGTCAGCATCGCTGCTCCGGGAACCCAATCCATTCATCGAAGATCCGGTCAGGTAAAGCCGTGCCACTGAGATAATCACACTTATAATGAGAAAACAAAAAGGACAACAACTAGCTAATAGTAAGGAAATTAAATCCGTCTGATCCAAACCTGGAAATATTTCCTGTATGTCTTCTTGTAGCCGTGCTCGACACGCCTCTTTCCTCTCCAGATCTGAAGATTGTTGCTGACAAGCCTCGAACAACTCCACCATCTGACCACTCAGCTGAACACACAAATACATTTAACGCTTACAAAAAAAAAACAAAAAACTAACTTATCAATCAAAAAACATCTACAAAAGTCACAAGCATCTACCTTGTCCGTGATGTAGTTCTGAATGCTCAATGATATGTCAGGGATGGTGAGCACCTCTGTGTTCGGTTGATGGAGCGGATTGGGATTAAAGTGATCAAAACCCACGATGCCCAATCTTAAGGTCTCCTCCGCTGCTGGGGGAGGATTGGCAACCAATCTTAGAGGGGAGGCGGGCGATAGCTGGAGCAAAGGTTCAACTCGTTGGCGTTTGAGAGCGTAAGTACTGTGCTCATTATGGCGCCTCCTACAAAGGTTGAGATGATGAAGAAGCACATTGTGACCAATTAAAGGCAATTTCGCCTTAAACACGGGAGAGTATGGCACGGATGGTTCAGCTGTATGCAAAGGGAGCTTACTTTCGCCCACTGGTTATACTGGCGATGTGCCGAGGGACGTATGCAGAGGTGAATGGTTGAGGCTTCCATTCGTAACGAGGCAACATCTCCACGTTTGGAAAATTAAAGCTGAAAAAAAAAAAAAAAACATCCCAATATGGGCTGGTTAAAAACATCTAAAAAGTAACCTTAACTGTATATGTGAGAAATCAGTGAAAGACTACCTCTTCACTTTGTGTGATTGGTTGTTTTTTGCTTTCTCTGGTGCCAAAAACACAAACTTATATAGGGCAATATCTCCTGTTTTTGATCAATCAAACCAGATCCTTTAAGTATAAAACGATAAAACTGCGGTATGAATGCGTTCCAAATGCCAATCTTTTTAAAATCAAATGTCTTTACATTTTTTTCTCAACAGAATTTCTTCTAAAAATAACAAAAGAAAACTATTTTACAGGATGAAAGCATTACAGAGCAGCAGCAAGTTAAACCAACAGGGTGATAATTGAGTCAAAGTATTTGAACGGCAGTGGCAACCAAAACTATGCCGCATTACCGTCCTCTTTTCTCTTTTTCTTCTTTTCTATTCACTGTGAGATAAAGGCCTTCTAAAACTATTTCCTTTAACTGTCTTTACCCTCACTTTATTGCAAAAACAATCCTGATTTTAAAACATGCCCACGCACAGAACCAAGCAGCTTTCCTTTGTAGATTACAGCTGTGGCTCAAAATGTGTGCAAGCCTCCACCGTGCCTACATTTAACATGATCCACACAAATGAGGCAGCCGATCAATGTTATTTACTGGTTACCTTGGCAACCGTAACAAAAAAACAATGTGAAAGAGCGCCGCAAGTAGAAATAGATGTATTGGTTATAAAATAAATCAGAAAAATATGTTTGGTAGCAAGAGTAAATAAAAGGGAAGTATTATTAATCCCTTAATGCCAAGTGTATCATATCTGATGCATCAGTTTTTTAGACATCTGCATCATCGGTGTGATATTTCTGATCTTGCAAACCTTCACTTACACATTCAGACACATGTAGTGAACAGAAAATGCATAAAGTATTATAAAGAAATGCCTAATGTATCATAATGTATGTAAATAAATGATCTAATTTCACTTATACAAGAGGTATGTTACGTATTTAATTGATCAGAAAGTTCAATCACAACTCTAATAAAACAAAATAGAATTTCCTGTGTTATTTCATGGTCCAGGCTTTAAAAGGTTAATGACTCCCTTAGAGTCTGATGTGTCCTGATCATATAAACAAGGAAACATTGCAGTTAGCGTGATATCTCAGATATATGGATAATTTCATCAAATCATTCTGGTTCTAAACGTTTCCTCAGACAGAGAGTTAATGAATTGTTAATTAAACACAAGTAAATTAGCTCTGTTAGGAGCCCTTTCTCAGGAAACCCAGAGAGGTTATCAGCTGTCCTTAATTAAAAACGAACCAAAAATTAAAAATCATCTGGGGAAGCAGTTAAATAGTGGGTCTATTTAATTATCTGTAAGATTTAATATGGACAAAAATAGTCTTGTTTATTTTGGATATTGGACACATAATTCATTAATGTATCTTAGAGTCTATATGTACGGATAGTTTTTTATACCCACTTCCTTTTTTAACACCTGCTATTAACAGGGATGGTGTGGGTTCAGCGGGTCAGTCTCAGCCCATAGATCAATGCTCTATGGAGTCCTATCATCTGATAAACAAGTCATCCTCATGGGTCAGGAAACATTGATAATCCCTAAAATTCGGTTACCTAATTCTCCAGTATACAGTCCAGCATAGTTAAAGCATCTATTATGCACAGGTGGTTTAGTGGTAATAAACATTTTATAGCAATCCGTGTAAATTCCTATTTCTATTAATACATAGATCTGTGGATCGATTCACCCTTTTGGGTATCAGGGAGAGGAATTTGATGAGAAGAAATTTTGATTTTGAATTTCAGTCGTTTATAAACCTTATTTTATTAGTATGACATGTCGGCTCAGCAGTGCCAGCATTTATCATACTGTGGTTTCACATCCGATACAGTCGATCTAATATTAAGGTTTCAAATGAAACCAGAAATGAGACCACAGATCAGCAAACTTCTGCTAGGAAAGTAAAAAGTTGATATTTCTCCTAAATCAAAAACATTTTCGAATAAGTTCACACAAGAGGCAGAATAGTTCAGTCAGCAACTGAAGTAGAGGTCAGCAGACAACACTCTGTGTATATAAAATGACAATAAAAGTTGTCTAAGTCTAAGAAAAGCATAAATAATCTGTTTTCTTTTTGAGAAAAAAACTCAGATGTTTAAAAAAGAAAAAAGGGGGGATTATGAAATTTCCTGCTTTTAAATCGATTAAACTCTGACCATACCATTTCTTAATTTATCTCTTTCTGTCTTGAAAGAACAGAATACTCCATAACAATAAAGCGAACAGCAGACATGGCTGAATTAGCATCAGAGTAGAGCATTATGTTTAGATAAAATCCCAGAGGAGCCAAAGATATCCAACCATCAAGGTCTTGCAGTGGAGCCAGATTCTGATAGAGACAGTTGTTTTGGGTCAGGCTGACTGCTGATTTTCTGTCTGCTTTGAGAGTTTATGCTGATGCTTCACAATGACAAATAATTTTTTTTTTTCACCAGATCCAAGCTTAAAACTCTCCAAGATTGTACCATTTCAACTAGTGTGGGTATGGATGGCATTATATGTAGTTTATTTATTTTTAAGTTCAGCTGCTTTAAGTAATGTTGTTTCCCCTACAAAGATAAATACAGTTTAATTCTACCTATTTAAAACGTAAATTTTTGATTAAATACTGAACTGGTTTAGATAAAACAAAACAAAAAAAAGGGGAAATTAATTGGCTGGATATTTAGTTTGATTTCACTTTAGATAACGTCTGCTGGATGTCTTCCTTATTTGGACTCACCTGTTCGCAGCTTTCGGTCCATGGCTGGATTCATAAACCCAGGGCGCTCGTGGCGGAGGGTACGGCTCGCGGCTGTAAGCTGACCGCGGGGTCGGCGTCTTATTGCGGTTAAACATATCGATGAAAGCCACTGAGATCCAACATCAACGTTACTGGTGTCTTAAACATAACCCAAAACAGACCGCATGAATCAAATGGGGTTGAAGAAAAGCCCGAACGTGACTAATGTACTCAATCCCAGAAGGCAGCTAAAGGCATTACCAAGTAAACTGAAACTTAACGACGGCCCTTGACGAAGCTAACAATATATTAGCTGGCTCAAGTTTATCCTAGATTACCATCAATTGGCATAAATGAACAAGATTAATCCAGAGGTTTAAGAGTACACGATGCCACTGAAAGCCGTAGAAAATTGTATCCCTAAAGAACATCATACTTTCTATTACACTTACCCAAATTACATATCACATGTAAACAAAACTAACGAAGCTGACTCGCAGCGTACAAACTTCCGCATTGATCCGATGACGTAACTTAAGTGTATTTTTAAAGGAGACGTGTACTTAAAAAAATCAGCTGAAACGAAACTGGACTGTCAGAGATTTTTCAGTGGTGCTGGTGGAGAATTAGGAAGAGAATTAGGGCCACTGAAAAAAAAATTAAAGTAACAGATTTTTACATTTTATTTCAGTAAAATATGACAAAAAAGTCACAATTCTGAATTTAATCTCACAATTCTGACTTTTTCCTCACAATTCTGACTTTTTTCTCACAATCCTGACTTTAATCTCATAATTCTGACTTTTCTTCTCAGAATTCACGTAAAAAGTTGCCTAATTGCGTAATTTTCCACCAATGTGTCACTGGCCCTCCCAAACAACTCACATCTTTGTCAGTGAAGCTGGGTGCTCCCACATCTCTTCCTTTATGGTGTCCATCTATATTACAGTTTTTTCTGAATGCTTAAGCACATTTTTTGTAACTATTGGCCAGTTTTGCGAAACTCTACACACAAATAAGAAAACCTTTCACCCGATTATGAAAACATTGCAGTTCTCTTGCAAAAGCGAACACAGCTAGATTAACTCTTCACATCTTTGTAAAAAATTGTGTTTTCATATCAAACAGTAAACACAAGCCATCATCTACTAAGCACACAATGTGCCAACTACACACTGATGGTATGGATACAAAACACATCTGGCTTTCCTTTTGTGTACAGATGTCCATTTGAGGTCATACTTTTGTCATAGTGTCATGTAAACATACAAGGATCCAAATGTCAAGTATTGCTGTTTATTCACACTCATCAAAACCAAGAACACAAAATAGTAATTTCACAAAAAACAAAAAAACTATCTTTCTGGGTCCAGCTACAAAATTTCGTCCACATCGCATGCGATATCCTCCAGTCCAAGGCACCGGGGAAAATATCTCCTTGAAAGCCGTATCCAAGCCTGACATGATGCCTGGTCAATATCTCCACATGCCTCCTCCATTGCCTGTAAAAGGGCTACCTGTTGATGAGGATGACGGCCGTACACTTTCCAGTGCCAGGCAGAGAAGAACTCCTCGATGGGATTTAAGAATGGAGAGTGTGAAGGGAGCTTGAGTGCCATGAAGAATGGGTGGTCTGTAGACCAGTTGTGGACCAAAGCAGCCCTATGGAAACTAACATTGTCCCATATGATGACATATCGGGTATGCTCTGGTCTCTGAACAGTGAGCATGTCATGTAAGGTGTCCAGGGATGCAATAATGTGTGCAGTGTTGTATGGGATTATGGCTGCATGACACCATTTCACGCAGTCTTATTACATTATTGGCAATCACCATGTTCGCTATATGGGTCTCTTGCTCTGGAGTGAGCATTCTTCCTCTGCCCCAAACATCTACACGTCAAGTAATTCTATAAAGTAACAATTTCAGTATTTTTGCATGTATGGTACTGTTGTGTTTCTCATTATAGTATGGGGGTGCTACAAAGTACTTACCGATTCTCATTTCAAAATGTCCTAATGATGCTTGCCACAGTGTAGCAGCTCAAATTAGGCCGAACCCGTTGCCCAGCTTCCCTCAGGGTCATCCCGTGTTTGATGACATGGTTCACTATTGTAGCTCTGATGTCATTAGTTATTCTATTTCTTACTCTTCTTGCCCTTCCTCTTTCCCCTCCTCGTCCTCTTCTTGCTTCTCCTTGTCCTCTTCCTCTAACTTCCTCTAACCCTCTTGCTTCTTCAACTCCACGTCCTCTCCCTCGGCCTCCTCTGATTCTCACTCTTCTCACTCTTACTGCCCCAGCCATTGTACTCCACATAGACAGCTTACCTGTGGCTTATTTATAGTGCTTAGGCTGATTGCAAAGTAAACTAATTATCTAAAACAGTTTTCACATGTGAAAGTGTGCCAGACAGTTGCCAATGTAGTGTTAATGATAGCCATACATGTGTATAATTTTGCTAGGAGTGTGTTGGAAATTGGTAATAGAATGTTGTGCAGTAAATTGTGCCTACAGTTTTGCAAAATGTGTGTTACAAAATTGCAAACTGAGTGCAATGCAGTGTTTGTGCTTTTAGTTTTGCAAACTCAGTGAGTGGTTTTGCTATACGTTTTAATAGTTTTAGAAATTGTGCTACAAGAATCACGATTAGCGCTTAAGCATTCAGAAAATACTGTAAGATCCACAATTCTGAGATTAAAGTCAGAATTATGAGAAAAAAGTCAGCATTATGAGATTAAAGACAGAATTATGAGAAAAAAGTCAGCATTCTGAGATTAAAGTCAGAATTATGAGAAAAAAGTCAGCATTATGAGATTAAAGTCAGAATTCTGAGAAAAAAGTCAGCATTATGAGATTAAAGTCAGAATTATGAGAAAAAAAGCCAGAATTCTGAGATTAAAGTCAGAATTCTGAGGGGGAAAAAAGTCAGAATTCTGAGATTAAAATCAGAGTTCTGAGAAAAAAGTCAGAATTCTGTCAGTCAACTTTTTTTTATTTTTTCACTGACCCTAATCCTCTTCTGTAATAAACTCTCCTTACAAGCCAGTGTTGGTTTACTGAAGAAATTGTGCGGTGCCAGCTATGTTTCTATAACTGTTTATGTTCAGGTACATTTCTGCTTTTAAATGGATTGAATATGTTTTTATTTTATTTTTCCATAAGTGTTAAGCAATGGAGAAGGTAATATCCTTTTTTTTGTTGTTGTTTTACATCTTTGTAAGGGCTTGATAATCACTGTCAGTACATTTTTTCAAAAATGTGTTAAAATAAAATCCATAAGACATGATAATGAATTTGGAGACAACATAATAATAATAACAACCATAATAATAATGATAATTACAATAATAACAATTAGATTCATAAAAATCTGGTGTATTAAAAACAAAACTTTACACTTAATTATAATAATTTATTATTCTTAAAATTAATGGGGTATTTTACAGAGCGACTGCGAAGTGTCTGATTTAGTTAAAGCGCTGCTGTCAGTGACCGTTTTAGAGATGACTCAGACTGTTTGTGAAAAAGAGCAAATTAACTTGCAGCCTGGTGATTGCAGGCTACACGATCACTATACCTAAGTGGAATCATTTTTATACACAGCATTACATTTCTTTCAGTACATACCTGTTTAAACGTTGCTTAATGTAATAAAAATTTATTCTGAAAATATACAAATTGGGTTGATTTGCATGTGGACTGTGAATCAGATAAGTTCAATAAAATGATGATCCCTGCTATCAACTTATCTTCATGTCATGAACATAACATCCACCATTATATCTTTTTCCACACTTTATTAAGTTCCACAGTCAGTAAATCCAGACATCAAAGATAAAACAAATAATAGCTTTTTTGTGCAAACTCAATAAATAGAAGTTTGATATTAATGATAGAAAGTAAATTCAATTCTCACATTTTGTGTTTAGTTTTAAGTGCATTGGTCTAAATTAGGGAGTGTACACAGTTCAACTCAGGGGCCGTTTGTGTCCTTTGGATGTTATTCAGCCCCTGAAATGCAAGCTAACGTAGGCTCTTGATACAGATAGTTATTTTATTTAATTACATGCACATTTATTAAAAGCATGTTAGAATCATCTTACAATGAAAATTGTTCTGACGCATAGAAATCAGCTGTTGCTATTTTTTGAAAATACACCAAATGTTTTTATCTTTTTTTTTTTAATGAGCTCAGTAGAAAATGTGAATTGAATGTCTTTCTGTAAACCAGCACTGTTCCTTTAACCGCTATTGGTGTTATACCTGTAACATCCAGATTTATCTGCCATGAAGGCCACCGACAAGACAGCACTGTAGCACAGTTAAACAGTCTCTCTGTGTTTTGGAATCTGAAAACAGACCTCTTTGGACAAGCAGATTGAGAAGCCAAGAGAGAAGCCATACAGACCCTTCTAGATTGAATCCTACATCAGAGAACAAACAATATGCCTGATCAGGAAAGTGTCAAATCTGTTTGGTTGCGTAACTGAAACTTTTAGCTTAATTAGCGCTTGCGTCTAAGGGGAGTTCAGACAGTCATAGGCTGAATCCCAAACCGCCCCCTAAGCACTAAACCTTAATTTTATAGTATCACTCCCAATCAAGGGCGTAGGTTTGATTTGAACTTTGGTAGGGACACTATCAGTCGGTTGTCATTGGTGCTATGCAATATGCATGTCCTTTTTTATGCACGGTGTGAGCATCTGTACTGATAAGAGGAATTCATTGTTAAAAGAGAAAAGCATCATTTTGCTACATTAATAAAAATTGTATAAGCACTACACTCATTAGATGCTGTTTATTAATGTTTGAAGTATCACCGGCTCTGATCAATGTGGAATTAGGACTGTTTTCCACTTTGAATATGGTTTCATTTGAACGACTAAGAGAGAAGGTAAATACAGTATTTTCTTCTGAAGATATAGAATTGTGCAGGGTTAAACCCCACTCTTATATTTTTACCTACTATTCTCTCTCTGTATCAAGCAAAAATAATACATTCATTAAAATATTAACTTCACTATAAAAGTGGAACATCTGGGCTGTAGTTACTCTGTGTAGCCCATTTCATGTATTTTATCTGGGACTGAAAAAATGAATCATATTAATTGATTATTTCAATAATCGTCAACTAATTTAGTGAGTGATTCATCATTAACTGGAGAATAGAGACTCTTAAACATAATAAAAATGTAAAATATGCCTTTCTCCGACAGAGCAACCCACTTAGATCAGTAATTATACCAACATTTTAAAAATACAACATATATATATATAATATATAAGATAAAAAAATGTTTTTGTCTGTCAATATTCTTCATCCAGAACTCATCAAGAGGAAATATTTTAGTATTACCTGGTTTATTTAGACATCACCTGAAGCACTGAAGGGCCAGCTGCTTCACCTACAAGCTGCCCTGCATCTTTATTACTGGATATCTGTGTTTCCTATAATCATATAATGTATAAGTACATTTTTAATAGTAAAGGATTAAATGTAACACAACCTTTTATCATCGTCCTATATTGCTTACTGTCTGACTGTTTAAATAGCTCCTTATGTATATTTTCTTTTTTAGTAGCATCATCTACAAACACAACACTGAGCACGAGCCTAAGTGTATTAAAATATAAAATCACTTTTATCAATTATAAAAGACAATATAACACTATCTTATCTGTAATTTAATAATATCCAAAACAAACAGTCAGATTCAAGCATTTTTACCAGACATTAATGTTAGTACTAATTTACTTGTGTGGAAATCTATGTAAGATAAAATCAATGTTAATATTCTTCCTCTGTTTGTTCTTGTCTTTATCCTATTTCTAGAAGTATAAATAGTCAATTAAAATATTATTATTATGTGGAACCCTAATTATGCTTTTTAAACAAAAAATAGCAGATGTTTAGGCACCATTTCTTGTTGTTATAGGCTACTCTATAAAAGAAATAACACCTGCTAATAATTATACCTGAAAGAGTAATCAAAAAATGAAAACAGTAATAGCAACTAAATATCGGTAAAAAGGAAACCCTCACATTTTCTTTCTTAATTGGCTGTGGCTAAGAATCAGAAATGTTGATGGCTTACAGCCTTTATTTGCCAATTTTTCCAGCAGTCGTCAGAACTCCTGGCTGACTCAGAATATTTCGTTTTAAAAAAGAAAAAAAAAAGGTTTTTGTTTTGTAGTGCACATGATATTCCTTTTTTTTTTTAATTGGGACTAGTTTTGCAGCCTAATATTAATTGTAGTAACCGCGGCATTCTAGTGTGAATAAATTTTCAATTTTGTGCTCCAAGTACAGACGGACTAGAAAACAGCCTATCAGAGAGAGAGAAGGCGGGACCTAAGGCAGAACAACCAATGAGAGTGGAGTTAAACAGCGCAGCACAGTTCCATGCGCTGCTACGTGAAAGGGACAGGAGAGAGCAGGCAGAGGAGCTGCGAGAGGAAAAGAAGCCACTGCTGCAACAAGTACTGCTGTAAATTATAAACATGTTGCTCACATCCAATTATTGGTAGGGACAATTAGGACGGTTCAAAATTTTGGTAGGGACATGTCCCTATGGTCCCTATGCAAACCTACGCCCATGCTCCCAATGAAGTCACGCTGTGGAAGGGGCCTTGATTGAAGGTTGGGGAATGGGATGACCTCTTTCCTCCAACGGAAAAGGAAATCAGCCGTTGCTATGGCAACACAGTGTCCCAATCCCAAACCATCCCCTTAACACTAACCCTTCATTGTCGAGTTACCACAGAGGGTCTGCTACATTAAGTGCAATCCCCAAACCATGTAGTGGATAAGGCCAGTGGAACATTCAGCCCTTAAATAGTGAGTCAGGGGCCCAATCCCAAACCGGTCTCTAACCACTAGCCCTTCACTCTCAAGTGTCACTCCCAGTGAAGTCACACTTGCAGCTATGGAAGGTGCCTTGATTGAAGGTAGGGGGGTATAAATGAGAAGGGGATGGCATCAATGTTTTTTTTTTCAGAACAAATAAAAAACTACTTTTTTTTAGAGCTGAATTTATCAGTTTTTCTTGAGTTCTAATTCAGATTCCATATAAAATGGTAATTTTAACTTAAATTAAGTAAAAAATTTGTAAAATTCCAAAAAATCTATACTTAAAAACTGGAAATCTAGGGAGCCTCCAAACAAGAAACATTGGATCAACGAACTGTTGTCATACTGCACTCCTGAAAAAATTCTCCATTCGGTATGTGAGACATTGGCTAAATTTGACCATATGGAGTCCCTTTTTGGACATTCTAACAATATTAGACCTGAGAGACTGATCAATATTGATCTTCACTGTGTTTCAATTATTCCAATATTTTTGTTGTGCTCTTTTATCTTAATTCTGACCTTTCAGAAAATATAGTTAATGCTTACTATAGTACTACTAGTGTAAATGTGTTGCTACATGGAGAGAGTGGTTGGGGTGGGTGGGTTTGTTTTTTTGTTGTTGTCTCATTTTGTTTGTTTTTTCTTTAGGTTTCAAAAATAAGAAAAACACCATTTTATTTATTTATATATAATATTTATTTATTTATATATAAAAAATATGTATAATTCCTAAATTATGAAGGCATATTGACCTAATAACACATACAATTTTATTTAAAGCTAATTGAATATAAATTTCACTTTGTGCAGGTATCTTAATACATTTGAAAATAAAAATAGTAAAGATGACTGTAAACTTACAGTTCTAACATTTTTTATTTTATTTTATTTTTTTAAGGCCCCAAATCAAAATGAGCTAGACACAAAACAGAAGAGAAATAACCATGACAACGTGTTTCTAGGTGTTTCTCTGACTCTTAAAATACCACACACTGCCTTTACAACAACATTGAGACCAATCCACATCCACAAACTTATTTAAAATAACAAAAAAGCATCAAATGGCATCAGTCCCCTGAGCGCAGAGTGACGTCACTGCGGAGGACGGTGGTGACGTCGGCAGTGGGAAGGAAGCGGATGCATCATCCAGCTGTGGGGCTGGGGGGGTAATTAGGGTTACTGCAGGATAATTTGGAGCTGGCTTCTTTGGGAATGTCGGGATTTCACTCGTGTTAAAGTGGGGGGGGGAACAAGAACTGATGCTGGAGAAACAAAAAATGAAACTTTGAGGAAACGCTGTTAAGGAGTGGAGGAGTGGGGGGGTGTAGCCTGTGGTAATAGGCTGTGAGGGAAAGTGGGAGTGGGGGAGAGACGCGCACAGTGATGCTGCGCGCTGTCTTCTCTCTAAATGAGGATTGTCTTTCCCCAGTTGGAACAGCGGCAGGGTTTCTCCACCCTTCCAGAGAGGATCTGGGTTTTACTCAAGAAACAGCGGGGCGTCCGTGGGATCTTCTCCATCATCATCTTCCTCCTCCTCTGAGCTGGGGTCTGCGGCTGCTCCTGCAGCTCCATCATCCACAGCAGGAGAGCGTCTGACCACCGGGGCATGTGCGCTACGACATGTATGAGTGAATTCATGCGGTGACACGAGAAGAGGAATGGAGCTGCTGTCAATGCATTCCTGCAGACGCACCGACGGTCATACGCTGCAGACTGTCTTTTAGAGAGAGGTGGAGGGGGGGGATCTTCATACGCAGCAGCCCATCCAACACATTGGCTTTTTTATTCCAGCGAGAAGCGATCAGTGTCGCCTTTCATTCCAGCCACAACAATGGGGTAAGTGGGAATGATTTAACCTTGCAAGCTGAGTTAATTTACTTAAAAAAGAATAGCCTTGACATGAAGACCTTTAATGGATTGGTCGTTCATGTGCTAAAAATGAAATTTCAGCATATTTTAGAGTGAGCTTTATGTGGATTTATGTGGATCTTTCAGAAGTGTGGCATCACTTTGAGGCCTTGGTCTGCTGAATAAAAAAAAAATGTTTTTCAAATAGCAAAAATAATAATAAAAACAGGATATATGGTTCATGATGTTCATTTAAAATATACTTAAGTAAATTAAATGTCAGGGCAACAATTCAATATCAGACTTGCTTGCCAACTTGTCTGACCCTGGACCAGTCCTCAGCTGGAGCTCCATAACAAAACAAACAAAAAAATAGTGTCAGTCTTTTATTTTCTGACTCTGCAAAAAATATTTATAGCAGCATCTTCATCACACTGATCCATGTTCATATATAAATAAAAAGCAACTAAATAAAGGCAGCACCCCGATGAATTACCCCTATGGAGGATTTTATATGATACAATATTAAATAATGACACAATACAAACTACTACTGCTTAAGTGTATAATTGGGTCAATGACATCACAAGAGGTGATGTAGCAGTTCTGTACAAAATCCTTTTGGGACTTAGAATGTTTGATGATGAAATGTAGCTCCAAGATCAGGTCATTTTTTATCACCATGTTGCAAGTTCAGGGAAATGATCCTTGAGGATCTTTGATCATGAAGTCTGGTCTTATTCCAGTCTGGCCTTAAATCTCCTCACAAACACATTTCCATGTATTTCACAGTTGGAAGACTAACATATAGCTCAAACGATTTGCTGCAGCATAAACGAATAAAAGGAAACACATCTGAAGGTGGAAGCTGTTTGAGGAAAGTGAAAATAAAATGATAAAATACAAACTGACCCTCTTAAAAATACTCCAATGTGTTGCCTTGTGCCTTATGAGATGTCATCAGAGACATGTGCTAATGAAAGTTTGTGTTTGAGAGGTTAAATATTAACTTAAGTAAAAAGCAATGACTTACATTTGCTTCCTTAATTCTATATAGCTGCTTGAAAACAAATATAACGTACAATTATTTTTACACAGTTATGTAACTGAGCACCAATCTATAAACCAGCAACACTTTCTCCATTATATTCTCATTCAGAGATGGTTTGGAGATGAGCTGTACATCCTGTTCCTTATTCTGCTGGTTGGTGAAGAAGAGCATAATGTCAGCAGCAGAGGAATGTCAGATGAAGCTCTAGAGCTGCACTCTGTGCTGACAGAAAGCCGCTTTCTGTCTCTATGGCAGCACAAGCGGCCGCTGCACACCCCCAACCACAGGCACCCATAAGTGAATCAGCCTTAAGCCTCACACACACAGGGAGTGCAGCGAGTGATGCTCATTTGCATGTCCCCCTAACCCTGAGCTCAGCGGTCCGTTTCCTCCACTCAGCCTGCCATTCATTAACAGCTGTCTATTGCACTTCATTGTGATTAATTACACAGCAGGAGGTTAATAATAATGTGGCACACTCACAGTGCAATTTCTAGAAGTCAGCCAAAACTCCTGCATTAACTATTTAGTCACCCACTCTCCTCCTACAGTGTGGGCAGCCCAGCGTTCAGCCATGTCCCACTCAGCTTCAGCTCTCCACTGGTTCCTGCCATGCTGGTGACTAACTGTTATGCAACAGATTCAATGACTCAATTGATCCACAGTGGACTTTATTGTTAACTGTAATCCAAAGCTTCCCGCTGCTGCCAGTTTGTGTGTTTAGGTCTTCTGTGACTTATAAAAGCATTATTACCACTTCAGCTTTTCTGGATTTTACTTGTTCCACCACAAACTTCAGACTTTTTAACCTCCCCTTGTTAAATAAATCCCAATGGTGCGTTCCTGAGAAGACAAGATCTGGAAGTTTGCTTGCAAACTTCAGTAAAGGCACTGTGTATATGCACAGGGGCAGATTAGATTAGCTGGCATAAAGCTGCAGCTCTGTTGCCTGGCAGCCTGACTGGTAATAATGGCAGATAGAGTCATATTTCACTTCCAGACTCGCGGCTCAATACGAAGCCTGTTGGAGCTCTGATAATAGCAGAGAGGAACACTGTGGTGCTGGACATACGGAGGTGATCCCTATCAACACTCCCGTTTGCAAATGCAATCAGAGCACGGTGACGTAATCCAACTATTCCCTACAGATGTAGCAACAAACTGCCTCCCATCAAAATCTGCTTAATCAGTACAAGGGAAATCTATAAAAAAAATAAGTTAAATGAAGATTTTAGTAATTTTTTTTCAAAATCTTTAGGCAAAGAGGTGCAGGAGCACATCAAGAGCAGAGCACATTCAGGTAGAAGAAAAGTGCAGCATTCTGAGGGATAACATGATACAGGTGTGTGCAGGCACTACCTGCTGCATCCCAGGAGCCACACATGAAAACTTATGAAAGTTTGAAAGTTCATGGCTGTCTTGTTGCGTGTTTATTTTGTTGGCTAACTGTTGGCATAAATAATTTAGATGCAAAGTAAAAATGTAAGCCATATTAAGGTGTATGACAGGAATCAGTTTAGACTATATGTTTAAAATGACAGTACATGTTTAAACAAAGACCTTTCCAGAACTTGGCAGCTCCTAAGGAAAGTTATGCCTCCTCTTGTTCTTTTGCAACAACACATGCAGTCAATATTAAATCATATAACCAATGATGGAAACAATGATGCACTTCCTGACATCATCAGCAAAAATAGCTCTTTTATTTTTCACAACTCCAGACTGCAGATAATTGAACTCAACTAAAGAGAAGAAAACTTCAACCAAGGTCAGAGGCCTGACATTGGTTTGTGTTTGGATAATAGGAAAAACAAAAACACACCAAAAAAAACCTTTCCTTTAGTATTTACTGTGAAAGCATGGGTAATGCATTATTTTTGATATTATCCCAGTTTGTGGAAAAACTTGGTGAGCACAAATTAAAAGATCGAAACAGTGAGACAGATGCAAAATAATTAACCCTTGATATTAAGGTGGTTGCTATTTCTTTTAACCATTACGTGTGTATTTAGGCTTTAAAGAGGCATACTTGGTCATTTTATGCCTATTTATATGGTTTGATCAGGACCCGTTTGTTTGGGAATCACACTCAAACAATTTATCAGTCCCAAAGGGAAAATTGATACAGATAGATTAATAAAATGAATATTCTGTAAACTGCCCATAGTACACGATAAACAACATTTCTTTACTCAAATCGACCAGCAGGAGGTCTGGTTTGATCAGAGGTCAGAATCTCTTACAGCATCAGAGATCAAAACCCCAGTGAGTGTTTATAGGGCACTGTGATTAAAATAAAAAAAAGAATAAAAGAGTAACTTGGAATGTGAAATGTAAGCATTTCTATGATAATATATGTCCATAATTAATACAAATTATTAACTTTAAATAAAAATAATTTTTAAGGAAATGGGGTGTAAATCACGGTGGTAATTATTGACTTTATACCTAGATGTAATTCAGTTTTACAGATATTTACAAATCAATATATACTCCGCTAAAGATCTAAAATGATCTCTGGGATAGCTTGATTTTTTTGCTTTTTCAGTAATATAATATCACACCAGAATATTTAAAATAAAATAAAAACAACCTAGTTTACTATTCTCAGCGAGTAAAGAGCAGCCCACATTAGGAAAGCATTATTTCTGAAAACATCTAATGTAAAAAGTTGCTAAAACTTTATATAAGTTCAATTAAAGCATTTCATTTTGCTTTCTCTGTCATTGATTAGGTTGTCTTTCAACCTTTAACTAGTTATCTATAATTTCCTCTGACTCCAGGTCCTGCTAGCCTCTCTTTAAAATTATAAAGACTAGAAAACCTGGTACCCAAACCAGACAGGTGTATGTTGGTCCTCATAATCCAGGAAACTGCCGCTAGAGAATAAGATACCTTTCCTTTTTCATATTTACAGTCAAAGAACAAGAACTGAAACCTTGATAACAGCTGGAAATGTGATCGATAAGATGAACCATGAATCAGAGTTTCTCTTATCGATAAGGAGGGAGTTTAGGGAGGTAAATATGACCCTCCTCACTTCACTTCTGTTGTGAATGTAATAATAATTTAACTTTATTGATCTCACATTGGAGAAATTTACCTCTACATTTAACCCATCCCCTTGGGGAGCAGACGGCTGCCATAGTGTGGCCCCCGGGGAGCAGTGTGGGCTCAAGGATCTTGCTCAAAGACGCAGAGTGGCAGTCTGTGGGAGTGGGGCTTGAACTCAGAACTCCAAGCTCTATGCCCTAACCACTAGGCCCCCACTCCCCCCATGTGTGAATGTTAAATCATCCTTAAAAGGAAAGGTTGACATTACGGCTTTTTAGACATCTGTAGACGAGTCAATCATTATGGACGACATGAAGCATTAGTTCTGATAACCTTCTTTAAACACTTCCATTGCATTTCCCCAAAGTTCCCATTTCTTTCATCACTTGGAGGAGTAGTTAAAAAAAACTTCCCACTGCCTTCATCCTCTTCTTCTTCTCCCAGGAGATGGGAGGATTCTTCATCACTCCAGCTTCTTCTTCATTCATCACCTCCTCCACATTTCCCTCATCTCTCTCTCTTTTCTCTTTTCACATCATCCATCTTTTCTGCCTTTATCACTCCCCCCTCCTCCGACCTCCTCTCTCAGCTGCCCTCCTGTCATTGGATGTACTCGCCAAACACCTCCTTCTTCTGCTCTGCCTCTCTTTTTTTTCTCACTCATGCTTTTCTTCTTTTATTGGAGGGAGAGGTGCACTTTCTCTGACCGGGCAATCTCTCCTCTTTCATGTGCTACTGAACCTGAAATTACTCTAGTAGCAACTGCTAAAAAAATACAAGTTCAACACCATGGGCTGACCACCATGTAGCTGAATCATAAGAGGCCCTCTGCAGTTTTCATTTGATGACAGGCATGTTTTTTTTAGTTTTTAAGGAAATGAAAAAAGGTCTCATTATCCAGTCCATCATTTGTTTCCCTCTCTTTTCAAACTTGTGTTGTGGGAGTAATTATTGCTTCTTTGACAGGTGGTGGGTGGCGTTTTGAAACAAAACTCTTTGGCTCAGGCAAGAAAACGGAGAACAACACTGCTACGTTTGGACCAATTTGCCTTGCTCCATCAGAATTATGCAATCAGATAAAACATAAAAAAAGAAGAGGAAATAAAGAGAGAGAGAAAAAAATGCCGGCAGTTGTCAAGCGGCTATATAGCAGGGATCATACGAACAAGCCGTGCTTTAGCGTGATGGGGAGGGAGAAATGAAATGACTCACAGTACTGCCACTAACACTGCTGGCGATGATTATGATAATTCGTGCGCAGCACTCCACAAGCAGCTTTGTGGAGCGGCATTAATCATCCCAGATTCACTCTCTGACTCGCTACTCTCCCATTTCCAATCATCCTCTTTGTCTCCCTGTCCAACACACCTCTCTGTCTCCCTGTCTTCATCCGCCCCGTCCCCTCTGCTCTCCCTGTCTTGGCTAATCACACACAGGCGGGAAGCTGCTGTTGAATTTTAATATTCATTTATATGGCCAGCCTTTGATGCCCCCTCCCCATCATCCCCACAGTGCGGTGTAAGCACTTCTCTATCTCGTTCTCTGCCAGCGCTGCCAGCCCAGAATATCTCCCTCAGCACCCTGTGCTCTGAGTTTGTGTAGTGACTGTAGATATTACCCTCCAAGGAAGCCACAACAATGCAGCAATACAAGAGGAAACAAAGTATAATGGGGGGTTAGATGAAGAGATGGTCAGGACATAATTTTTTTTTATTACAGTCCATAATAATTGCCATGAAAAGGTCAGTTAGGAATTAATGCATCCAACTAAAAATAAGAAATGTTTAAACAGGCAAAAATCTATAGATGTTTAATACCAGTATGTGATGTCATACAGTGCCTTGTTAAAGTTTTTAAACCAGCTGTTTCTAAACTTTGCCATATCACAGTATGACCACTGCAGAGTTTTTCACTGGCATTTCAGATCATAGACTTAAATAAAGTAGGTGCATATATGATTTAGTTTTGAAAATCTGAGAAGTGTGGTTTGCATTTGGATTCCGCCCCCCTTTTTACTTTATACTGAATTATTTAGGTGTCTCTACCAGCTATTTATTTATTTCTATTGGCAAAATAGCTGTGCTGTAGCCAGACTGGATAAAGAGGGAACAAAAGTGTTACAGTTCACCACAGACTCTGAGCTTAAGTTTCGGACATGAATTGTGGTTTTTTTGGACCTGAAGGAAAACTTGAGGTTGCAGGACACTGATCATTCGGAGTCTAACACTCTTGATCTTGCATTGTAGCCCTGGCCTAATGACGTTGTAGTCCTGCTGGAAGGTCAACCTCCAACCCTGTCTGTTTCATCCTACAACAGGTTTTCCTATAGGATTGCTACTAAAGAAAAACCTTTGCACATCCTGCACATCGTTTCTAACACTACCATGTTTCACTTAAAGAGATGTGCAGTCGTAGCTTACCTAACATTTTGCACATAAGCCCAGAGGTGTCAAACTCATTTTCATATCATGTCACTTCAGCATTCTCTAGTCCCTATGCAGCTGTATAAATGAAACATTTGATTTAAAAATTAAATTTACTAAGAAAAAACTGCTCTTGTATTGAAATCTTACTTTTAAAGTTAAAGAACATTTGAATCTCTTTTATGATATATTCTGTCACTGATTACTGAGGCTATCTTGGTACTGCCCAAAGGTCTTGGTTGTGCTACATTTTATTTAGAGATATCACAATAAATGCATGGCACACTTTTCAGATTTTTCTTTATAAAAAAAATATTTTTTTGTCTCTTTCATTCCGTGCAACAATTATACAATGATTTGGGTTATTTAAAATCCCTTTAAAATGTATTTTGTGTTTGCAGATTGCAGTAATGTTCAAGAGGTGTAAACATTTTAGCAGGGCACTGTAATTTATACTTGTTTATGCATGATGTGTATGAGTCCATGTAGAAACTGCAGCTACATGGGGTGTGTCTACTGTAGTTAACATTGGCCGACAGTCTATATTTAGACTGACACCCTCTATGTTCCCGTGTGCGACCCTCACTTAGAGCTGCAGGCATTCCCATATCTGAGCACAGAGACGGCGCTGCCTCACATAGAGAGACACAGACAGACAGCAATAGTCTCTGCTGCCTTTGCAGTGCAGGTTCTCTAAAAGCAAAAGCATGAGAAAGGGTATGAGGCCAGGGTGGGATTCAGAAGTTAACCTAGTTTGAGTTTGGACCCAAGCAATGAGAACAGGGAACGCTTTCTGAAGTGTAACAATGGAGGAGGGCGAGTTGGTGATCAGCCTCCCAGGGCGATCCAACTCCCCCTTAGGCAGCAGGGGTTCTGGTGCCGGAGGTGGGTTCGGCGAGACGCTGGTGCTGAAGCACAAAGAGGTTCACCACTTCTTCTTTGTCCCCTTCAGGGAGCAGCCCATCTACAGTACGAGGGCCCACGTCTTCCAGATCGACCCCAACACCAAGAAGAACTGGCTGCCCGCAAGCAAGCACGCCGTCACTGTGTCCTACTTCTATGACAGCACGCGTAATGTCTACCGGATCATCAGCCTGGACGGAACCAAGGTGGGCCAACACACCTCAGAGCATTACCAGATACTGTTACTGTAAAAACATGTAGCCTACTCCTGGGTTGATGTCTGGTGTAAACTTCTCACCAGATGCATTTTGTTGACTCTCTGCAATAAACACGAATGCTTAGACACATCATAAACAAGATCCGTTTTGCAGGAAGTTCCAGAACCAGCAGGTTCATAGTGGGGTTAATTTCACCTCTGTTTGTCTGGACTTTAAATCATCTGATTAATGGAATTGAGGACCTTGTTCCTGAGCAGGATGTAATTGAGATAGCTGAGTTTTACTGGAGGAAAATGAAGAAGAGGATGAAGAAATCCCTATGCAGCCAGGTGGACTGCTTTGTCAGAACATTTGATTAGGTCATTTCAAACCAGTGACCAAAAAGGGGCCCTGTTTTTATTTTTATTTTTCTTAACACATAAAGGCACTTTGTGTGTAAATTCGAGCAGATTTTTAGGGTTTGTCTCAATGTTGCATTTTCTTCATTTGTTTTATTTCCAATGATCCTTTGAGACATTTTCCAAAGTTTAATTTGTTTTTCAATTCTGTTGTATTGTTTCCTCCATCTCTGCCTCACATGATTTTGTTTTCTCTGATTTTGTAGCTGTGTTTGGACACTAAAGCTTAACTAGTATTACATGTCAGTGAGAGAATATTGGATCTTGAGCCGTGTGAAAAACACCTTCGTTCGCTGCTATCTGATTCAAACCTCTTTCTTGATGCCAACAGGAATGCCAACTATTACACAACGCTGCCAGTAAGCCAGACAATGCTGGTTTTTATTGGTACTATTCTGTTAAGGCAGGATAATTATCTTAGAAGTAGATGTAATCCACATTTTCTGGATCAAACTGAGGGGGGAAAGCTGAAAATAGGCTTTATGTTTCTGGGTAAACTAAATAAAACTTCAGTTTGATGGATCTTGTTTCTGTTGAATAAAAAAATCATTACACGTCATTAAGGATTTATCCTTTTGATCATTATCCTTATTAATTTTTTTTCTTTAATTTCTACTATTTTTTGTCAGTTTCTTTGTAAATTGAACTTGATCGCTTAATAAATGAATAATTGTAAAAAAAAAAAAAAAAAAAGGGCTTTTATATGGAATGTTTACAGGAAAAGATGTCTGTAAAATTAAAATGATAAAATAGATTTATGCACTGAATAATATGTTGCATCATTCAGTCTGGGTTTGATATATATCAGCGTTTTTATTCATACCTGATCTTTTAAATTCCCCATTTAAAACACTCTATACTGGACACATAACAAGCCACTATTGGACATGCAAAGTGTTGTTTTTTTACAGAATATTTATCTGATGTTAAAATGTTTTCTCATTTTTTTGACTCTGTCAAACATTATTTGTGCCATTAGTGGCTTCAAGCTGGAAATACTTCCTCTCAAATCATCAGCTTAAAAAATGACAGAAAATTATAGGCTGTCTATCACGACTGCCATATTGAAAGGCTTTATTTAGCAGCAACTTTTATCTTCTAAATTTATGGTGTTGCTTAAAAACAGTCAAATTGGTATTCAAAGATGAGAGATATTCTGATAGCCTAGAAACAAAAAATAATGGCTGAAAAGAAATCTTACAATCTAATGCTTGAAACAAAAACTGTTTTGTTTTGACATATTTTAAACAACAATCAGTGTTATAAATAGTGGTTATAAATTACCTTAGAAAAAATAAAAGTTTAATTTTTAAAATGAAACAAAACATTTTTGTCCCTTTACTTGACATTTCTAACAAAAATTCAGATATTTGTGATTCATACATGAGACTTTCAACGTCATGAGCTTATCAAAACCAGTCAGTTTCAGTTTATTTATTGCATTTTGCATTTTTACAAAGAATGCATAAAAGCTTTCAAGCAACACAACTCTTATGGGTTTAGAAGAAAAAACTAACTTTCCTTAAGAGCAAAGCTCCATAAATACTTGTATCAAACTATTCCTTTGGGGTGGTAGGGTGAAGCTTTAACGCCTGTGTGTTTTTACCTGTTGGCAAACTCTGATTGTGCTCATAAATCTATCGAACGGCAGTATATTTGAAACATTTAATGTGATGCGGGCTTTTCATTGCAGGCAATAATCAACAGCACCATCAGTCCGAACATGACGTTCACAAAGACGTCACAGAAGTTTGGCCAGTGGGCGGACAGTCGGGCAAACACTGTCTATGGACTGGGCTTCTCTACCGAGCATCATCTGTCCAAGGTACCACTGTTGAAAAACACATTTTGTTCACCTGTTATTTTAGTCCTTCTTTTGCTGTTGTTGCACTTTTATGTTACACTCTGTAGAGGCAGTTTTCTGTATGCATCTGAGTTTATAGAAGATTTTGAAACACCATCAGCCAGCAGTATGCTTAAGGTTATCACAGGTGTTTCCTGCAAACTACAGGTGCTGGTCATAAAATTAGAATATCATGAAAAAGTAGATTGATTTCAGTAATTCCATTTAAAAAGTGAAACTTGTATATTATATTCATACATTACATACAAACTCATATATTTCAGATGTTTATTTTGTTTAATTTTGATGATTACAAATGACAACAAATGAAAATCTCAAATTCATCATATCAGAAAATTAGAATATTGTGAAAAGGTTCAAAATTGATGGCCCCTGGTGCCACACTCTAATCAGCTAATTAACTCAAACCACCTGCAAAAGCCTTTAAATGGTCTTTCAGTCTAGTTCTATAGGCTACACAATCATGGGGAAGACTGCTGACTTGACAGTTGTCCAAAAGACGACCATCGACACCTTGCACAAGGAGGGCAAGACACAAAAGGTCATCGCTAAAGAGGCTGGCTGTTCACAGAGCTCAGTGTCCAAGCACATTAATAGAGAGGCGAAGGGAAGGAAAAGATGTGGTCGAAAAAAGTGTACAAGCAAGAGAGATAACCGCACCCTGGAGAGGATTGTGAAACAAAACCCCTTCAAAAATGTGGGGGAGATTCACAAAGAGTGGACTGCAGCTGGAGTGAACCACCACACACAGACGTATGAAAGACATGGGTTTCTGCTGTCGCATTCCTTGTGTCAAGCCACTCTTGAACCACAGACAGCGTCAGAAGCGTCTTGCCTGGGCTAAAGAGAAACAGGACTGGACTGCTGGTGAGTGGTCCAAAGTCATGTTCTCTGATGAAAGTAAATTTTGCATTTCCTTTGGAAATCAAGGTCCCAGAGTCTGGAGGAAAAGAAGAGAGGCACTTCATCCACGTTGCTTGAAGTCCAGTGTAAAGTTTCCACAGTCAGTGATGGTTTGGGGTGCCATGTCATCTGCTGGTGTTGGTCCATTGTGTTTTCTGAGGTCCAGGGTCAACGCAGCCACATACCAGGAAGTTTTAGAGCACTTCATGCTTCCTGCAGCTGACCAACTTTTTGGAGATGCAGATTTCATTTTCCAACAGGACTTGGCACCTGCACACAGTGCCAAAGCTACCAGTACCTGGTTGAAGGACCATGGTATCCCTGTTCTTAATTGGCCAGCAAACTCTCCTGACCTTAACCCCATAGAAAATCTATGGGGTATTGTGAAGAAGAAGATGCAATACACCAGACCCAACAATTCAGAAGAGCTAAAAGCCACTATTAGAGCAACCTGGGCTATCATAACACCTGAGCAGTGCCACAGACTGATCGACTCCATGCCACGCCGCATTGCTGCAGTAATACAGGCCAAAGGAGGCCCAACTAAATACTGAGTGCTGTACATGCTCATACTTTTCATGTTCATACTTTTCAGTTGGCCAACATTTCTATAAATCCTTTGTTTTTATTGGTCTTCAGTAATATTCTAATTTTCTGATATGATGAATTTGAGATTTTCATTTGTTGTCATTTGTAATCATCAAAATTAAACAAAATAAACATCTGAAATATATGAGTTTGTATGTAATGTATGAATATAATATACAAGTTTCACTTTTTAAATGGAATTACTGAAATCAATCTACTTTTTCATGATATTCTAATTTTATGACCAGCACCTGTATATAATATACTTACAATCAATGGTATGAATATCAGCTGAGATGGTCCTTTCTACTGCTTGTAGTGTTATTAACTCATGGAGAAACATGTTGGAGGAAGCACCATGCTGCAAAAATGCTCTTCCTATGATTAAAAGTTAAGGGAACTGCTTATTGGCAAAGATACCAGTGAGAGAAAACAAATCTGGAAATAGCATCAAGACTCTAACTATGTTTAATATAAGGCTTATAGAAAAGAATTAGTTGGTAAATGCTTATGTTATTAAATGTGAATAACTCTTAAGGTGTCTTCTGTTTGAGCAAGTCGAGATTAGTTAATCCTGAAGGTTAAAGCTTAAGTCCAAGATGACCCAAGACTAAAGTGAATATACCATCTTAAAAGTATTTCAATCTCTAAAAGGTCATAAGCGTTTATGCAAAAGAAATGTTATAAAGCAATATATTTTTATTGTGTTTAGATTAGCTGGTTAATTCTACAAGAGCAGATCGTTATTTAACGAGAAATAGGCTGCGTCCGAATGTCCGCCCTAATCGCTATATAGGGCACTATAGAGATGACGCATTTTAAATGAGCGTCCGAACATCTAGTGGCTGAAAAAGTAGTGGACCTCGGAATTTCCCACAATGCACCTTGAAAGGTAGTGATCATCAATGGTCACTCGACGAGTAGATATGTCCCTGAATGTTTTGTGAGAGCTCTCCTCGCTATGCATCATGGGATTTGTTTTCACAGAGGCCCGCTGTCGCTAACGGACTATGGTTCACTATAAAGTCCACTATATAGTCCCCACTCTACAGTATATAGTTATTGAGATATTTAGGGGTTAGGGTGGACGTACAGACACAGCAATAAAGTTTGGAGGCAGGGTGCCAGCAATGACCTCCCCATGGGAAAAAAATAAACTGAAATGAATGTAACTTTCCTTATTCAAAGTAAGTGAACATTATTAAACTTTAAATGTCATTTCTATCATGATAATTTTTTCTTTTTTATAAATATACTTTAAATCAGTGAAACTCTGACTGGAATTGCTTATATGTTCCATTTTTGGTATCTGTTTCACTCAGGAGGAAAAGTGAGGGAGCGCTCTCAAGACAGAAATATTAGAAAATGAATTTTTAAATCAACCCTGATGGAATCTATATTTATGTAATTAAAAATCAAACATAAAATTGAAAATGAATTCCTTTGTTTTAAAAGTCAGTGTTATCATATTGAGTCTATTTTCATTTTAGTTTGATAATTCTGTTTCTCTGTGTCAACAAACCTGGTCATTCAGCCACACAGTAATCAAACCCAATTCACAAATTGATAGTTAATGTTAGGTTTGATTTACTTTATGGCATTTTAAGCAGCAGCAGGGTAGCATACATGAGCTCACTAGATATCATAACCATGTCAAATGATCAGTTATAAGAAATGTCATGTAAAAGAAAAAGAAAGAGATGTGGTTGTACTAACTGTCCAGCTACAGTAGCTAAAAACGCAGTGTTCTGCTGGCGTTACGTCGCTCCGTGTTTCTCCATTATACGCTTCCTATGGTGAATGGATGAACATCTACCATGCTTATTTACCCTGCAGTGTTTCAGCTCAAAATCTGGTTAAAAAATCATTTTAACCTGATGTCACATGTCAGTCTGAGTTTTCTAACTAAAGTTAACTAAAATATGAGGTTTTAAAACCAGTAAATTCAGTTTCAGTTTACTTAAATACATTTTGAATTTTTTGAAGTTTCCACCCATACACTCTTTCCTGTCCTTCATTCTGGCTGTTTATCAGCTGCAGTTTAATTAAACAATACATATGTTATATGGCCTAAATGGTCACTGAAATATAAATTATGTGAAACTTTTAATAATAAAGCTATTTTAAGATAGTGGATCTTCCCTTTGGTCTTTAGCTTAAACCAGTGCCAACTAATCTGAATTTGTATTAAACATAGACATCACAGTTTTCTACAGTAGTTATAAGTTTAACACCTTCTTTAAACAAAAAATGTATTGATAAAAGAGAACCCCAATATTTATTTATTAGGTTATTTATTAGTTTTATTACTGTGCATGTTTTTATGTATTTTAACTTTTCCTTTGCAGAGCTTTCCAAAGCAAAAAATGAATTGTCAATTTGGAAATTGTCAAAAGTCAATTGTTCTTAAAATAGGTGAATTTTTTCTTGAATTGAGCAGGTACCTGAGATGCTTGGCCAATGGAATGAGACAGTTTACATTTAAAATAAGTAATAAAAACAACTGTATAGGTGCATAATATCTAATTATCTTAAAGGTAAAAATACTCAGAAACAGATCCTCTTTTTGTCTGCACAAATTAAAGATAAATACTTTTATTTTAACAATTATTGTGCAGTGTGAGATCTGTTTTTACAAATGCAAAGTGCTTTATATATAAAATGCATTATTATTATTATTTTAACAAAACTCGGTTTAAACTAGATATTGAGCTACACCCTTAAATATTTTTTCTTTAATTTTTATTTTATGTTATTTTAATAAAGGACTTGGAAATAACTGAAGATGCCATACATAGCAGTTTCCTGCTTGCTGTCCTGAGCTCAGAAGAAACTGTTATGTAATTATTGAGTGCAGAGAAAACCATCTTCAAAAAGAAAGCTGTTAAACCTCAATGTGACCTTGTAAATGCATGATGTGTTCTCAGGTGTTTTTTATTATCTGTTATATTACGATAAAAATAACTTACTTTTTCGTTCTTAAAGTGAAATTGTAAGCATAGTTACACACATCAAAGAAAAGTAGAAAATAAATGTCTTTAATCTGTGAACTTGTCCGGATACTGACAAAAGTAATCAATACAGAATTACCTGGAATTTGTCTGAGAGGGTCAGTAGGCAGGCTGGCAGCCTGTTAGAAAGCATTTACTCTGAATCAAAGTTTTAAGAAGCAGCTTTAGTTCTCAGATGTCTGCAGAAAAACGTCTCAGAAGCACTTAGATCTGCATTTAGATGATGTAGAACAACTCTTATGTTGCATCGAAGTGAAATGATATCAGGTTTTTCTTTTGTAACTGGGCTAATGGCCGGCGCAGAAACGGCTTCAGTGGAGTCTTCAATTTGATTTTCTTCTCACCACCAGAGGTGTCAAGTAACAAAGTACAAATATTTCATTACCTTACTTAAGTAGAAATTTTGTCTATTTATACTTTACTGGAGTAATTGTTTTTTAGACCACTTTTTACTTCTACTCCTTACTTTTTCTTTGTTATGGCCTGTTGGTAATAAAAAACAAAACAAACAAACAAAAAAACATGAAAATAATTGATTTCATCCAGACGATACATTTCTTTGTGGTTGGACTCGGTTCTGTACCAACTTGTTGTTCACCACATACCAAAATAAATACTTGTAAACAGTAAATAGTCAAGGTGATGCAAAGTTAAATTTAGCACTGTTACCATTAGTTAGAAAAATAAGAAAATTAAGTATAAGGAAGTTATCATCCAGAATTGTAAAAAAGTGTGCCTTTAATAGGGGAGTGCAGTTACCATAAGGTTTAAGGTATCCGTCCTTAACACTTTTTCCTGCTTTACTTTTGCTTTTTTATTTTAAGAACTTTAAAAATGTTATTTTTACACTTTTACATGAGTTAAAAACTAAAGTTGATACTCTAACTTCCACAAAAGTGATTTATACTTCTACTTGAGTAATAAACATGAATGCTTTTGACACCTCTGCTCAGCACCCAACTTGCTGCTCTAATGTGTACTTAATCACTGTGGAAGCAGTGTGAGATTAAACTTTTTGTCTTTTTGCACAGTGTGTTTTTTGGGTGTTTTGGGGGTAGCAAGCCACCTAACTGAGGTCAGGTCTTTGGGTCAGGTGGTGTGTGAAGACAAATAAAACCCCTGACAGATCAACATTAATCAGCCTACTGCATAAAATCTCAAAGGCAGACTAAGGGATCACTGCGGGAATAATGGATGGCTGTGGATATTGGTTCAGCTTTGATTATTACTGGAAGCAGCTTTTCCGTATCCTCTAAATCTGACCTATTAGATGCTGCTGACCCCCCCTCTTCCTATGCACAGCTTTACTGATCAGATTAAACCAGAGTGCAGGTTTTATAGCCCACTCTAATGGCTGTCTGGTTTGTTTAGTTTGCAGAGAAGTTTGCAGAGTACAAAGAAGCAGCACGGCTTGCTAAGGAGAAGAGCCAGGAGAAGATGGAGATGGCCACGTCTCCTTCTCAAGTAAGTTCGGCACATGCTATTCACCAGGCACCCTCCCAGCTCATTTCAGCCAATGTAAATAATGCTTGATGGATAATTCAGACGGGTGAACTCGGAAACCAAGACTTCTGAAATAAACTATTGTACAAAGTATTGGTAAAAAAAAAAGGCTTACTCAATTTAGATAAAAGCAATAATATTGTTTCTAAAACACAATTCAGCTACAAGCCCTGCTCTTCACAGCTGTTTGTACTGTGTCTGGAAAAGTCTGGAATTTGATTTGATAATTTTCCATTTTCTGGATAAGTTTAGAAACCTTAAAAATGCACATTGTAAATTTGAATCAACATACTCTTAATTCCTTCATTTAAAAGAGGAAGATCTGAATTTCTGAAAATCTGCATGTTTCATGTTTGGTTTCTTTTTTAGGTGGTTTCCCCTCTTTTTTTTCTTCTTTGGGTTCAAACATCATATCTTACATTTTTTTTAACCAGTTTATACTTTCTCAAAGCCAATAGAAACTGCCTGATCACTAATTTTTTTTTTACCTTCTAGATGTTTTTACTTTCTGTAGTTAACCCTAGACCTGGATTTAGATTCAACATAAGACATTTCTATTTTGGAAATTAAATAATCCTTTTCTATAGAGCAGAGCTTGAAGTTAGCCAGTTTGTTGTTTTCTCCCAAATGGGGGAATACTTCACACTCAAAAGGCTCTAATCAAACAAAATCCTATGGAATAAAATTCCAGTAAACACATCAAAGAAACAACATTTTAAGGAAAGTAGAGCTCCCTTCAATAATTATAGTTGGGAATGTAACCTGTGTTCATTTTGTCTCAGACGTAGAAGATGGCTTTGGCTTAGCTTGTTTAATTCACTAATAAAACATATTAGGGTTTTAACTTGTGTTGGTAAGTTGGTGGTATGAGGTGATAACTTATTTCTCACCACATTTCTTATTCAAACAGTTTGAAAAACATTTACCTCTGTTAAACTCATTAAAGTTATGCGGTACAATGTGTGCTACTGGTTTAAACATCCATCATTGTTTTTGCTCTATGTGCTCAGAGACCCTATTGGAGAATGAACTCGGGGTCACCTTTAACTTAACGGGCCATTCTTGTTTTATTTCCGTCTGCAAACCTAGAAACTCAAGCATTTGATTGCGCATCGAAGCACTTTTAAGTTTTTCTGGTAGGGAAATTGAATCCATTAATGCATTAAGTATGAAGGATAAGTAGTTTCAACCTTTTTTGTCATGTTTTGAAATGATCATTTCTTATGCAGGTTTACATGGAAAGCAGAAATATGATGTGAGGCCTTCCTGAAAATATGAAAAGATAACATTTTAAGTATAAATCTGCATAGTTTATGAAAATATATTAAATGAGGAAGTAGTTTATACTTAATTCAATAAGTTCATAATTTACTTTAGATTTTATTATACAACAGTTATTGATCACCTCTCTGCATAATAACCTAAAGCTTTAAAAGCAATGCTGGGGATTAAGTCTACTTACACTGAAGAACAGAATTTACTTTATATAAGGTGTTAGTCTATATAGGAAGTACAGCAACAACACACTTAAGGGGATGTTCAGCCGTGTATGTAAGAGAAAATTAACTTGTTTCAAGACGAGGGAATCCCCAGAGAAATGTGGGGTTTAATCTAAAGGCCATTACCCGGCTTCATATCCTCATCTCTTCAATACGGAGCCAGGGTTGAAAGTCCCACGCTGTGGTGCAGTCTCTGCTCCCCGCATGTCTTTTAATGAGGCAAAGAGGACAGCTTCGCTCTCACCAGGAACTGAGAGCTGCATGTGCCACACGACACGGCAGTGTTGAAAGTCAGAGACAGGCCGTAACTGTGAAGCCTGCAGAACTGCTGATCCAAGCCTGCAGAGGTCTGTTTAAGCTTCTCCATCATAGGGAGTCAGAGCTTCACCCACGGGCCAGCTGGCATTTCCATCATCTTCTTTTCTCCTCTCTGAATCAACTTAAAGCTAACAGAGACATTATTCCAATAAAACAAGAGGAGACTCTGACCCAAACCCATGCTGGCCACAACAGGCTCAGCCCCAGTGGAAACACATCATAAACCCATATTTTATTAAATGTTAATGAACTTGGAGCGCAGAATGTAAAACCCACCATAATCTGCCTCTTATCTCTCTCTGCCTTCTTGGCCATCAGAGGCGTTTGGTTCTGTGTCATTGTGTTGCTGTATTGAGCTCCAGCCCAGAGACCTAATGGCTTTGTTTTATGTGAGTGCAGCAACTAAATGATTTGTCTCTCATATAAGTCTGTGCTTGTATGGGATATAAAGATAAGAATTAATCTGTACTTCTATAATTTCCCCGCGCTAAAGCAAGCTAGTATAATCACCCATGGAAATGAGGAATTGTTCAATAAGATGGGCAACATTTGTTGCACCAAATTTGTTGGAGCTTAAATGACTTTCTCAACGGCAACCCATCCAGTTCTGCCTTTTAACATCTTTGCTTACAGGTTTCCTATAGTGGTTGCTTCCAGTTAAGAGCAGGAATACATCAAGGTCAGTTTTAGATTGAAGCGAAAGGCCATGTTGCAATTGTGTCAGTGCAGTGAATCAGTTAAATGGTTACTATAAATGATGACAGCTTTACTGGATTCCTAGTGATGAGATATTAGTGCATTTAAATACTCTCCTTTTTAAAATTTTTATGATTATACAATATATACATTTAACTGATTTGGGTCGGAAGAATTTGGTGCTGAATGGGTGAAATACTCATGTTTGGATAAATGTCTATTATCAAGCTGCAAAGCAACCAAAAGAGAGCCTTCGACCAGATGCTAGATATTAGTTGTCGGTTTAAATTGAGTGGTTCCCTGGTTGCTTTGCTTCCCTAATCCTAAAACCAGTACCAACTGTTGACATCAGTCGGCTGTTAGAGCACCTATTAGTGTCACAGTTTGAATCTGACTGTTAATTTGTGATCAAGCAGAAGCTAATCCCAGCTATTTAGTTATCTCTGCTTTTTTAGTGGAGCATAAAAGATTCAATTTCAGAGCTGGAACTTCTTTGTTACTCTATATCTTCTAAGTTTAAGATGAACTATAGCTTGCTGTTGTGGAAACTCACAGTGGTATCTAGTAGCTTTTTTAAACACCCTTTTTTATAAGCTTTCAAGGTTAATTGGTTGTCCTTTAACATCCTAACCAATTAGGACAATTTGTGTCACATGGTTAATGAATAAAACATGCTGTTTCGTAATTTAATCGTAGATATCTGAAATGTGTATTTCAGATAGTCAGTAATTAATTCTAGATATCTTAAATTGACGTCTCCATACAAGTTAATGGTAAATCTGACGTCATTTTGACTTGTCAGAATGTAATTAGAGATATATCCCAAATAGGTATTTTGACTAGTCAAAATATAATTAGACATATCTTAAATCTCTAAAACGTCTAGTCATAAAACAATTTGAGATATCTTGAATGTAAAGGCGGTACAACCAAATTTATGTTAAAACGGCTTGCCACAACTGTTTCAACACCATTATACTCATTTACACAATGTATATCTGATTTTATATTTATTATTTCAAATTAGCATAAACGACTCATTCAAAGTTATCTAATTATTGTGTAAATTCATTAATGTTTTTTTTGTATCCCAATTCTATGATTATTTTTTTATATTTTCTTTTTGCTTTAGTTAGTTGGTCTTCTTTGAAACGAGTTAATCAGTTGGAAGGATAATATTCAATTCAGTACTTAATTTTTAGCTGTCTTAAAAAAAACATTTCCTTAAAGCTTAGGGTAATTTCTAAAAAATAGAAATTTTGTCCTTAAGATGCATTGTTGCCTAAATATGACAATATAAATGACGGGTTTTCTTGTTTTAACAAATTATTTCTTAGCACAAAGATGAAATCATGCAGTTATCGTTGCTGTCTTCATAGATTCATGCCGATAGTAATGTAAAACGTTCTCTTACCTGCAGGAGTCTCCGGCGGGTGAGCTGTCCTCCCCTCTGACCCCTTTGACTCCCCCCATGGAAAACATCAACGGCACGGATGAGATCTGTGACACCACCCCCAACTCAGAGAGCCGTCCGGAGCCAGCGCAGAGCGCTCTAGCTTTTGCACACAGGTATATCCCACATTGTTCACCGCCAAACGATTAACCCAGGATCACTTTAATTACTTCACCCAAGCAATGATGGATGTGAGTTTTTGCCTGCTTGTCTGTCATCTGCGGTACAGATGTGCAAGCTACTCTTCCCTCTCTGTCTCTCTTTGTGTCTGCGTTCACCTTTATATCCGTTCCTTGTGGGCACAGAAGAGTGAACTCCCTTTATTCACCGCTGCTTTCTCGTGTTTTTCCTCTTTAGGGAGCAGCTTAAGACTTGTCGGGTCTGCTCTTTCTGATAGTCCTGACTGCTGCGACACCGTGACTTCTCTAAACAAAAAAACACAACATTTTTAGATGTAATGTTTGGTTAAAATAAGAGCCTGGCTCCAGGTTTGCAGATGGGTGGGGGTTGTTTTTAAAAATGTGATGCACTGAATATTTACTAATTAGAAGGAATAATAAAATACTGAACATCCTGTGAGAAGCGATTGGAAAAAAAAACTTTTTTTTTTACTGGAATTAAAGCATTTAAAGTCTGTTCAATTGTTCAAACCAGCAAGACATGTAACATAGATTGTTACTCAGGACTGATGAACCATTATCCACTTTTTTTTCTTTTCCACACTGAGCATGCTCTGTAGGAACCCTCATACATATTTCTAGTTTCAGAGGGTTGTAAATGTAGGTATGTGCCCTTGAACCTGTTTCATATTTTATCTAGTTACAACAACAGGCTTCAATGTGTTTTATGAAGACTTTTTGTAGCAAACCATCACAATGTCAAGTGGAAGGAAAATTAGGTATGGTTTTTAAAGTTTTTCTGAATAAAAATGTCAAAAGTGTGGTGTGCAGTTTGTATTCCAGAACATTTAAAAAAACATTTGCTGCAATTGGACTATCTGCAGCTTAGAACATGTAGGGACTGAGATTTTCACCCATTTTATTTTGACAACAGGTTACCTAACTTCTTTAAGTCTTGCTGCCAATTATAAATTGTAGTTAGTCTTGCATGTTGAATTCTTTATCTAAACTGTTCCTTTATAGCTCTGGATGTATGTTTGGTGTTCCCATCCTGCTGGACTCTGCTTTAGTATGCATTACTTTAAGCTCTAAATAAGTTGCAGCACTGCCCTGTTCAGTCACATCCATCTTTGCATCAACCTTAATTAGCTCTGTGTCCCTGCTGAAGTATCCTACAGTATAATAACAGGCATTCAGAGTGATGTGTTGTTGGTTTTCCACTAAACTTACCTTTTTCTTGTTAGCAAAAGGTTCAGATTTGGACTCATCTGACCAATGCACCTTTTTTTCAGATGTTCACTGTGTCGCTTACTTGACTTGTTACAAAAAAACAAACAAGAACTTTTTACACTCTTCTTACAACAACTTCTACCTTCTGGCAAACTTTCTTTTCGAAAGCCAGATTTGTGAATTGCAGAACTGAATGTGTTCCAATGAACAGCATCTCTGCAGCTCCTCCAGAGTTACAATAGGCCATCCTGTGCTCCCCTTATCAGGTCTCTTAGTTTAGTTGGATGACCGTTTATTGAAAAGTTTTGTAATCCTATGAAATAATTAATGCAGTGTCCTAATAAGGTGATCTCTGAAGAAAAATGTTGGCAGTTGAACTTTTTCAGGGGTATCTTATTGATTGTGCCAGCTGAAAACATTTGCATATAAAGGTTTTCAAGCTTTTAGTAGAAATAAGTTGTCAAATTTCCACTTCACATTTATGTGCCCGTCTTTTGTTGGTCTATAGCATTGATAATATTGATTCTAATGTGACAAACTGTGACAAAATGTCAAGGCGTAAGGCTGTGCATGCATATATGTATGCCTACTGCAGTGCAATAAAATAAAATGCAAATATTTTTTATCCGAGTGGGTGTTGGTGGGACACCTATGCATGCACAGTTACTGCTGTACACATTCCTCTTTGTGTCCTCTTAACAAACCGAAATCTAAAATGTGATATTTTTTTTTTTTCTTTTTTGGAAGAAAAAAAACAACGAAAACCTTCGCTGATGTGTCCCTGTCTCTGTAAGACATCACAGACTTTGTTGTGTAAAATGACTCCAAAAGGTACGGCTGTGAGGTTCAGCGCCAAAAATGTGTCGATGAATTGTTTATGTAAGAGTTATATAACATGATGTGGGTAGTGGGAGGAATGGAAAGAGCAACACACACACACACACATACCGTGTGTGTCAGAGAGGATCGTGCTTTGTATAAAGTCTGTACATGAGTCACCGATACCTAAATGTCCAGCATCAGCACACAGTGCATCGCTGAAGTAAATAAAGTGGAGAGAGACGGAAAGATAGAGAGAGAGGAGCTGAGTTTAAGTTTTTTAAAAGTGTAAAGTCTTCTTTTGTAGTGAAATGTACATGGGCTTTTCCCTTTGTGAAATATCTGTAACTTGTGCCACTTCTGTTGTTATCTGTAGCTGAGATTCCTTTTAATTAAAGATGTCAATTCCTGACTTAAAAGATGATTGTTCTGGTGTTTGAGTGAAGAAGTTTAGTGTGTTTTTAAATACAGCTCTGGTCAGAGGTTTACATACACTCCTTACGGGCATGAATATCATCAATTTAAGGTCCTAAATGATGCATTTGAACCATTTCCTTTTTTCACTATAGGATTGTACATTAAATAATTTGTCGAAAAAGTTTGGATTTTATTTGTGGGATTTTATTTTAACTACACAAGGTCAAATTTGATCATAATGGTTTATATAAATAAACTCCTACTGGTGAATTCCCCTTTATTATCACTGATCAAGCTATATCCATAATGCTGGCTGGATGTGTGACCATTAATCTAGGCAGGAAAGCAGATTTGATCAAAATTGTTCAGTTTTCGGGAATAAGGAAGACTTTTTATCAAAGCCCAAACACTTTGAGTTTGATGGGTTTGGGCCTTTCCAGAAAAGTACCAACTCCAATACCAATTTTGATGGTTGTTTAAAATCATAGTGCTGCTGAAATATCCAGTTATGGTCAGGGTTAAGTCATCAACCTCTTTATTTTAGACTAAAATTAAGATTTGGCAACAATACTTCTTCAGCTCTCAGCATGATGCTGCTAACACTATGCTTTCCAGTTCAAAAGCCTCACCTTCATTCATAAATACCTTAAACATAATTGTTATTGTTGCCAAATATCTCAGTTTTGTCTCAATAAAGTTTTTTTCTCCACAAGGCAAATGTTTTTGTTACATGGTCAGCGGCCTCTCAGTCCACATTGATATGAAACCCTCTACAGAGTAGATGATGACGATTGTGTTGTTTCCAGGTCTAGCTCTGTTGGTTTCTGGGGTTTTCCATTAGATTTTAATCAATTTCTTGGTAGTTTGGATCAGATGGTTTAACCATATTCACAGCTTAGAGTTCCCAAAAACACTAATGCTAAACAATCTGTGCTGTGAAACTGATAAATCAAGAATGAGTGAGATATTAGAAGGGCATTCCCGGTAGACAAAACTCAACTCTGTTTAAGATGTGTGGATTATGTATATAGTTTGAATTTGAGGCAGAGAGCCAAAACATTGAAATTTACCAGCTCTAGAAAGATAAGTGGTCAAATATCCAGCCAGAACTGTGGTAGAAGCTTTTCAATGCCACAACAAATCCTGTGGTGTTCCTATAACTCGCTAAGGGACATGTTTTTACAGTATGAGGCTGTATGTATATATTTGAGCCTGTATGTATAACTGTGACCTTGTGGGAATGAAAGAAAAATGGCAGATTCTGGCTTTTGAAACTGATTTTAGTTGTTTGCTCTATCTCCTCTGACACTGTTGATAAGGAATGCTTTAAATGCATCATTAGAGTCCAAACAGCATGACACTCACACCCGCAGTGAGACTACGTAAAGCCCTGACTGTAACTGTAAGAAATCATCAACATTCAGAGATCAGATTTATGGGTATTGTTGAAGGAGTTAGGAGTACCCTACTATTACATGAGGCTGCACAGATCAGTGCAGTGAGAGAGAGGGATATGTGGAGAGGACACCCACTGCCTGCTGTAGCCTTGCTGCTGTTTCTATAAATGCTGCATGCGTGGGAGATGAGGTCGACTCTGCAAGTGTGCACGTAACGAGCGAACCTCACTCACATTTTCTCAAATATGTAGCTAAAATGAATGTAAGAACTATCAAGACATACTGCTTTTTTATGTCTCTGACTCACATCGACCCACATTCACCAGAACATGAAGAAGGTTCATCACATGTGGTTCTAGTGTTCAAACATGTATGGAATGTGTTTTGAATGTATGCCTTTATATGGCAAAGATGCAGGTGTTTGCTGTATTAGTATCATTTTCTTGTGTGTGTGATCCGGACCTCTTGAGTAGTTTAAGCACATCTAGAGTTGGATTTCTGCCTGTCTCCGTAGGATGCACAGTGCACTGTGTGGGCAGGTATGTGTGGGCGTCTGGAAAAAGATGAAGAAAGAAGTGGATGGAAGACGAGTTTCTTAAATCAGGATGTAGGCGTGTTTGGCAAATCTTCACTGGAGTAGTTTTGAATGGTTTTATTGATATCATAGGACCTTTGGTTTTCGGACTTCCTTGGTTGTATTTGAATGGTCCTCTTGTGTTGGAGGATGTAGGCGTCAGGCTGTGGGTTTGAGAGAAGGAGACCGCTGCGACGTCTCCTCCATTCCTCCGCTGCTGCCATGGCAACTGCTGTGTCTCGTTGTTTTTCCTTTTTTTTTTTTTTTTTTCTTGAATTGCTGTGTGGGGAGGGAAGACCTACCTGATTGCCAGCAGTTGTCAGGGCACTTGGGAGCGCTACAGAATAGGCTACACTTTTTTCTTCATCATTTCATTAGGAGTGAGAGGAATTACAACCTCTTAGATGTTTTTATGCAGTAAAACACAAAACAGAGGGTTAATTGTTTATTAAAAGCTTATGATATACTGGTAATATACGTACAAGCAGGCAAAAAAATACATTCAGAAGTGAGAAAAGGCATAAAGCATAACTTTTTTGAAAAGTGAAATGTACATTTGAAGAAATAATAAATTGATACAGAAACTTTGAAATCATAAAGGCTATAAAATGGTTTTATTCATTTAAAAAGTTGTACAAAAGCAGAAAGACAAATAACATGCAACCTGTTTAACGGCAAGTTTTGCTATAGAGAAAAACTGACAATAACATTGATTGTCTCTCTAATAATAAATGGATCCATTTTCACTCAGTAAATCAATAGCATAGCAGCTTCCAACTTACCCACCATGTGTCTCAGTCTTCAGCCAGAACTGGTCTCAGGTGACCCCCCAACCCACCCACCACCAGCCTAAAACCTTTTCAGACTCTAATAAAGCATCTCAGCATCTTATCCTTCATCTCTGCTCCCTCCGTCTGTCTCCATCTCCACATCTTGACGTCTTGCCTGCTCTCTGCTTCTCCGAGCTGCTGTGTGAGGTTTATACATTGGCGGGAGCAGTGACAGCGCCGCAGCGTCCGTGTGAGCGAGCTGTAGTGCGTGTGTACGTACGGCTGAGTGTCAGTTTTGTATGTGCATGTGTAGGATGAGGTGTCGTCTCCCTGTATGCGTCACACATGCAGACACGCTTGCAGAGGGGGGTGGATGTTGCATAAGGACTGAAGGCGAGCTGTAGGAGTTCAGAGGGAATTATATCATGGTTTTCTCCATCTTTCACACCTCGCAGAGTAAGTGTTGTGGCTCAGAGGAGGGCTGCTGCAGTGTGTGAGGATATACAGTGAGGGAGTGTGTGTGTGAGGGAAAGAATGGAGCGTAACTGAGATTATAGCCGCCTCCATCTGTCTTGGAGTCTGTTTTTTCTTTTCATACTACAGTCAGTCATGGATTACTTTAAAAACTTTGTGCTTTGTAGTTTCTCCTGGAAAGAGCAGTCATTTATGAGAAAATTTTACTCTGCCATTAAAATTCAAAATCTGCATTGATTTGAATACGTTTGGAAGAAATTGGACTAGTGTTATATTTAGGGCTGCAACTAATGATTATTTTGCACATCAATTTATCTCTTGATAATTTTTTCGGTTAATAATCCAATAGCAAAACGTTCCTTAAAGAACATTTTTACGAAATCACACCAGGTGAAACTAAAACTTTTCCTGAGTCCTGGATAGAGAATATAGCTCTGTCAGCTAAAGGCTTGTTTTAGAGTCTCTACACTCTAGTTAAAGATTCATCAATTACTAAATTAGTTTACGATTATTTCAATAGTCGATCAGTCATGATTAATCTGATCCATTGTTTCAACCCTAGTTATTTATTTTTGCTTTATGAGCAATAATCTTCAAGAGGAATGTTTTTGCTGGTTTTAAAAATACACTCGTACTCTCTTCTTCCGCTTCATCGGGAACTGAATCATAGGTGCTTCATCCTCAACATACTCCAGGAAGCTTTTTCAATTCAAAATGTCAGGAATAGCGTTGAGTTTGTGGTTTTATACAGTAGCCCAACAAAGTCCTGTTCGTCTGTCTATTCAGCCAGTCTGACAATCCCCTTTAACGACCAACCTTTCAGACACTTAGATGGGTATGGGGTATTGCAGTCTAACAAAAGAGGCCAAAATGTTTTCAAAACAAAAACAAGGCTTTGTTGGGCTAGTGTATAAAACCTTGAACTCAACGCTATTCCTGATATTCTGAATTGAAAAAGCTTCCTAGATGGGAAGAGAAATGTCTTCAAACTCGGAAACCAAGTCCAGTGCATTGTTTTTCATTTTTTTGGAATCAAATAGATATTTTCTTGTAGTCCTTTCCTTACAGCACACCTTATGGTGGGTTTTCTTCAATTTCCTATTCTAAAAAATCTCTAAAGTCAAATTTTTCCAGCCTTCGAAAGAGGAAAGATGTAAACAACTAATGAGATAATAGTACTATTGAATTAAATTGCTGTAGTTAAAATTATTGTATTCACATGTGCCAGTAATAGTAAATTTCTATTAATTAATCAACTCTTTACCAGAGATTCTTCTCACTGCTACTGAATATACTTTAATGATGGACTTCTTTTCTGCTCAGTTGTTCTGGGTGAGATTATACCATAATATATAGAGATATGGATTCGGTTTGGACAGATCATTTGCATTATGTCAAATTATGTGAGATTCAGTCTTTTTGGTATACTTTGCTTTTTTCTACCTTTTGGCCTAGTTTTTATTTTGTACGGCAACATTTCTAATCATTTTGACCATGCAGCTGTTCATATATAATTCCTTTATAATCATCTGTATATTAAATAAAGTAACATGTGATGTTCTTCCCATGCTTACTAGACATATTACTGTAATACTATAAGCATTAACATCAAATTTAACTCTTGACTGCACCATACTGGGGTATTTAACTAGACGTACGTTATATTTACTTGCCTGAAATTATCATGATCAATGATCAGTTCGTCTATGAAAAGAAGGAGACTCCAAAACATCTAGCAAAATAACATCACACCACTCGTGAGGTCCAGGGGAAAATTTTGCATTTAGTTACCAAAAGTAACAAGTTACCAAAAGATTCATCCTATCTGACTTAAAGTTTGGTTTGTAAACAGCTTTAAAGTGCCTTTATGATCGGAATGCTGCTGCAAATAACTTTTGCCCACAATAATTTTTTTATTAATGAACCTAAAGAATAGACTAAGCATATTGTGTCTATGGCTCTGCAGCCGTTTATCACCTGCAATGCTTTGCTTACATCCACAGGCTCCCAAATGTTGTCCATTTTAAAAACACACAAACTGTACATGTCTGTGTTCTTCAGCCCGGCCATGACAAAACACTGGGAGGCTGAGCTGGAGGCGCTGAAGGGGAACAACGCCAAGCTAACTACGGCTCTGCTGGAATCCACGGCCAACGTCAAACAGTGGAAACAGCAACTGGCTGCCTATCAAGAGGAAGCAGAGAGACTACACAAACGGGTGAGCAAAGGGAGCGCAAGGAGAGCTTGTTTGTTTTCATGTGTGATTAAATCATTTCTGATCAAATGGGAGCACTCATTTGCGAGGGACGCTTTGAAGGGAGGATGAATGAAAGAAACAGATGAGTGGATGGGAGAGTAAATAAAAGGCAGACTGGGAGACAGGCTGAGATCAGGAGCTTTGTGACTAAATCAAGATATATGTCATGTTTCTGCAGGTGACAGAGCTTGAGTGCCAAAGCAACCAAACCCCAGTGATCAAATCCCAAAAGACTGAGCTCAACCAAACCATAGAGGAGCTAGAGAATGCGCTGCGGGATAAAGAAGAGGTTTGTTTGGAGAGTAAAGGAGGGAAATATCTAAAAAGAAAATTGGAAAATGACTAAAAGTTTCTTAAAACAATTGTATTTACCATTAATTTGAGCAGGAAAATAAAATGATCTGCCGATGGAATGAGCATATTTACCCTTGAAATAAGATAAGATAATATGAACTTGAAATAAGAGACTTCAGGTGTTTTATTCTTATTTTATATGTAAATTGTCTTATTCAACTGGCAAAGTGTCTCACTTACCTGCTCAATTTAAGAAAAATGCACTTAATTTAAGTAAAAAATTACTTAGATTTGCATTTTTTGCAGTTGAAGTATTGCAGCGCTCGCCTTCTGTTACCTTATACAACCATAAAACTGTCTGTCATCCTTCAGGAAATGGAGAAGCTGAAAGAAGAACTGGAAAACATGAATGACCTGATGGAGCAGAAAGACACTCTGACTCAGAAGCTTGAGGTAAAGCTGTCGTTCTTCTACCTTTCAAAACAATTAGCATTAGAAAGGGGGGGGGTAATACTAGGCAGTTGCCTAGGGCCCCAAGTTCCTGGGGACCACATAAAAATCTGTTTACATGTATGGTGGATACAACTATTCCTTATTGGTGCATATTATGTTTTTGATAAAAAATCCTTTCACTAAAATGCCATCAGAACGCTTATATTATAATATTAAGTTTGTCTCATACAAAACATAGAGAGCAAAACAACAAGAAAATAGGACATGAAGAGAGGGACAAAACGTAGAACAAAAAAATGAATGTCTATCCTATTAAAATTTCTGTATCTATAATGTGTCTGTTTTAGGTGTTGTCCTCTCAATTCAGACGGCCCCCTACCTGTCTTTGCCTAGGGCCCCAAATTTCCTAAATCCACCCCTGGGCCTTAGGTCTGTCGGCGACTGACGATGCTCTGACTCTAGAGAGTTAATGAAGCATCTCTAGCACAGTGGAAGGACAATAATCTCTTCATGAATATGAACAAAACAAAATACATGTTTGAAGATTTCATGAGAAACAAACATCAAACATTATTACATCGTGGAAGAAGTGGCAGAGTATATCTACCTCTGTGTTTATCTGGATTGGACTTGAGGTGCAACAGTGAAGCCATTTGCAAGAGGGGGCAGAGCAGACTTTGGTCCTTCAGTGTTTGCAGCAAGATGTTGCATATGTCCTTTAACTCTGATTTTTAGAGTGTTGTCTCTTCTGCTGGGGTAACAGCATCTGAGCAAATGACTTAAAGAAACCCAGCAAGCTGATAAAGAAGCCGCGCTCTGTTCTCGGGAGCACCGTCTAAAGAAGAGTGCACTAAAGAGATGCCTTATACAAAAAACAGCATAGCCAGTCCTGACCCATCCCTAGTGTGAAATATGATGGTAGCAGCTTCATATTTAGGAATGGCTTTCTTCAGGTCAGATTCAGATAAAGTATTAATAGGAAACCTGTTAGAGGCTGTGAATAGCTTGGGAAAGTTTGCCCTCCAGAGACCCAGTCAGGGCCACGTTTGTCATGTCTTGGAATGGTCTCGAAAATTCATGCAGTTGTAATTTGAATTGCAAGGTTTTACCAAGTATTACTCAGTGGAACTGAACCCTCTTAAACTGTAATTGAATGTATTTAATGTTATCAGAATTAGGGTTTTATAAAAGTGAAAGCCATTTTTCTGAGTTTATATTTGTAACAAATAAGAAAAATCTTCTCCATTTCCTTCCTCTTGTGTCTCATTTTGTGTTGGTCCATCAATATAATCTCAGTAACAAAATTTGCTGTGTGATTAAAAAACAAACACCCAGCTACCCCTGTTCCTATAGCATTAACACACTCATAACTTTGAGGCCCCTTCTACAGGAGACGGAGCTGCGCAGTCGGGTGCTGGAGGAGCAGCTAGCGGGAGCAGAGCAGCGACTGGAGGAGAACCAGGAAGAGCAGGAAAATTTCAGAAAGAGCCTGCGGACGCTGCTGGAACTTCTCGACGGCAAGATCTTTGAGCTGACAGAGCTCAGAGACACCTTGGCTCGTCTCATAGAGGAAGCCAGCTAGAGACAGAAGGTCTCACCCTCCGCAGAGAGAGCCATATGATGATTTATTTACAGCCCCAGCACACAGACCAATCCCACCTTCAAATACTTTTTCTTCTTGTGTACCCCTCACCTACATAAATCTGAGACACTGCACTGCCCCCACTTACAGTTTAAACACAAGGGGCAGTGGGTCCCTAATTTTTACCTTGAGGGCATCAGGTTTCTACCTACTGCAAGCACTCCTGTAGTTGAACACGATGCAGGGACTACCTCAGCTTGCCTTCTGATTGGCTGTTGTACCCTTGATCAAACTGGTCAAGCTTATTTGTAGAGATGCCACACATTAAAACAAACACAAAAAAAACTGTGCCTCAGCGCCATCTGCTGTCTGAATGGGAGAGCTGCACCATAGTGTGCAGCATTTACTCAACACACACATTGCACATTATTCCTCTCTAAACCGCCCATCCAGTGGCAAATGTTAAAAGTCATGTGGAAATAATTGCCGTTAAGACCTAAAGAACTGCGCCAAAGCTGCCAATTCCCCCCAAAATATTGTCCTCTAACAAGCAGATGCTTTGATCCAAAGTGACTTACTGTACAGAGAAGTTTTGAACAGAAGAACCCGCGTTTGAGCCCGGGCTGCCAGAGGAATGTAACTGGGTAACTGCTTTGGCATTGCTGCACATCCCCAGCCTGAATTCTCAAGGATGCTGGGAAGTGGAGTCTGATATCTATATATTTTCTTTTAGTAGAAATGAAAGTGTGTCCCCTACGATATTACAGAATCCTATGACGGAAAAGCAATGAATCTTCCAGAAGGCAATTTTCATGCAACACTAAATTGTTTTGGTACTACATCTTAAATGAGACACGTGTATCCACACAGCTTCCATCATCGCAGTAAACCTGACCTGTCTTCCTGCCATACTCAGTGTGGCGTGTGTGTCCTGAATGAGGCTTGACATGATGTGTGTTATCATTAAGGTGCATCTCAATAAATTATAATATCAGAGATATTAGTTTTTTTTCAGGATTACAACTACTAAAAAAAGACAAAATTCTTATTAATAACATTAATTACAGATTTAAATCTTTCCTCATGTCATTTTTGATGGCTTACAGAAAACACAACCCCCAAAAAATATTGGACTTAAGAAAATTTGAATACAACATAATACTAAGAAAATAATGAAGACAGAAATGTTGTGATTAAACACCCTGTAGCTTTCATATCCTGTCTCCCTTGTTTTGGTTTGAATTTAAAATACACCATCGACTCTCAGTTGGGTTTGCTGGCTAAATAAACTTAGTGATATTTTGGTTATTAAGCAGGACTATAAAACCTGCATTATACGTCAAAATGTATTTTAAAACACAACCCCTTTGTATGAAAGTTTGACACATATTTAATTTCCTTAATGCTTACTTCCTGCAGAAGGCTATCTGTATCTTTAATGATCAAGATGCTTGAGCACAGGGCATGGATAGGAAATTTTATAACATAGAAAAATAAGATGTGAAGAACATTTAGGGTAAAACAAAACTAATAAAGTCTTTGCAATAATTATATTACAACTGAATCTATCATAGGGACATATTTCCAAAAGGAAAGCAAAAATATTTCATCCTAAAGATCGGCTTTGGACCACTGAGTAACAGTCCTGGCACTTTTATTTTGATAGCTCATTTAATATGCTTCTGATTTGGTCTCTGGTTTAGAAGTTGTTTAAAGCGTGGAGTGAGAGATTTAGCATATGTAGATATATCTGCTTGCCCTGACTTCAGTGGCAATCTATACTTTATAAATCTCTGTACTGCTGAAAAGCTGCTTCTAATCCCAGTTTATCTAAGGTTGTGCTTATCTTAGTTTCTAATATTGTGTTGTTTTTGCAGGTTGAATTTTCTTAGCACGTCCTGATATGTATCTAATATGGCCTCCAAGCTGAAGATTTAAGGGAAAGTTTCCGCTTCCAGGTTTAACTTTAGTTCAGAATCCAACATGGCTACTAACTGATAGCAAATACAGTAGGTGAGATCTTCTCACCTATAGTGTCAAGCTTCAATTTGTAATACAATATGTGTTTTTTTGTGTGTTTTTTTTATGTTTTCATTGCACTTAATTTTTCTTCAATGTATTTGGATTCAGTGCTTTAAATAGACAGCTTCCTTAGAAAAAAAAAATCTTTGGTGGCTTACACCTGCTGACACCTGGCTCTGTGACACCTAGTTTTCTTATGATGCGGTAGGTTTAATCATATTTCTGCATTTAATTTTTTTTATTTACATGTTTAAAAAAAGCACAAAAAATGTAATTAACAGCAAACCATCATCATCAAAATTTAAAAAAAAAAATGCTAGAAATGAGTCCATCTGTGTAACAAATCTGAGTTTCAATATGTGATCAATCAAATTAAGTTATGATTTTATGATATTTTAATTTATTGAGATGAATATGAACTTGGGCACATTTATGCTGGTAGAGAGGCCTACACACACCCTTACATACACACACACACACACACACACACACGCACACACACACACTGAGCAATATAAGACAGGCTCTGTACAATCCCCCTGTCCATCTCTATCAGGTTCTCTACTCAGCGGACTCGTTGTCCTGAAGGATCAGATACATTTCAGCTGATACCCCGTTTCCAACAGAACGTGTACTAGTGACCGCATTACTGTGTGGCAGCCCTATGTGGTCCGAGTAGTGCAAACTGAAGGGCTTACAGAGCGTCATCCTCATGTCTGTAAATCTCCACCCTCAGTGAAACTGGCCACTGATTGTCACTCCTCACAGGTCAATATTCAGCCATTCTCAGTTTCTTTTCTTTCATTTTTTTTAAGTGAAGATACAATACTACTAAGATGAATATAAAACTGTACAACACAACTTTCTTATTCTTGCTGGCATTGTAAATGAATGGATGGACAAATCAAAATGCAGTAACACCCTGCAGTGACTTATTGTTGTGTATTAACTGATGGGTGGAAGCTTTTTGCTGCACATTGGAGGATTTATAACACCATGTAATAATGCAGTGATACAAGTTTTATACTCTTACTGTATAAAAGCCAATGTAATGCCGGCAAAAACTTTAATTTTCTTCCTTCAAATTTCTACAGAGCTGTATCTTCACAAGGTGCTGCTGGTCTTATAACTGAGTGCCCTGTTTGCACTGTTATTACACTGCTGTAAATCCCATTATATGCCAACAGATTTGCATCTAGCATTAGCACAGTCAAATGATGTAGTTTAATGACCCTATGTAGTTAGTTACACAGGTTAATACACTGGAATAAGACTCATGTAAAAGAGGGAATGTTACTTATTTTCTGTCTGTTGTGTGTGTCGAGTGGAGTGACAGAGATGAAATACTTTACTATCAATGCTATTGTTAATGAATGCCTTTGTACAGTAGTGGATAAAATGCTTTTCATTGTCCTGTTTTTTGTAACTTATGGTATTTCAGTGTAGGTATCAACATTGTATTTAGAGGTAAGAGAAGACTGGCAATATTTTTGACTATTTAAAGTAATTTTGAATTCCTGACATTAAAGAGGTTCCTCAGGCTTAAAAAGATTTCTTAGATTGGTGATATTTGGGTGTTTGCAGGTAAAACAGATCGAAAGGCACAAATGTTGAATGAAAGCTGTTATGCGGTTGGTGTGGAGATAAATTAAAGGACTATTTTATTGTTTAAGAGGAATCTGGACTTATCAATCAAAATTAAAATTGCTTTAAGTAATTAAACCCTAATTTTATCATTGTTAACTGGATATATACTATTTAATACACCGTTTGAGATTATTTTACCCTTTATTCTGTTAGTAAAAATTAATCATGACCATCCTATAGTAAGAAAATCTTATAAAACATCAACATGTAGACAGGTCAAACATTGTTCATAACTTTAAAATATAGTCTTGATTTCTAAGAACCTTCTTTTTTTTAAATCTAAAATATGGGGATTCTTTCTTTTTGTTTAAGGGGAACCTATCCTTATAAAAACTATAAGGATAGGTTCAATCCCAGACCACAGCATGCAGCATTTATGAAAGCTTTGAGCTTTTAATGACTTTGAAACACATCTTTATCACCAGGCCTTTAATTTTACCATTTGTTACCTTAAAATAAACTTTAATGAGTTTTAGACATTTTTAAAAAGATTTTATAAGTTAGACAAAGACAATAAAGCACGACATTGTGAATAATAGGGAAAAGGATATGTGTGTACTTTTGGGTTCAATTCCCCTGACTCAATTCTTTGTAGATTTCAATACATTTCAGCTATTCTATATAACACAAATAAACAACTCATCAAGGCACTTTAAAGAGACAATCAAATCAATTCATTCAGACAGATTGGTTCACTGTTCTCGCTCTAAGGGAACCCAGCCGATGGCATCAAGTCGCTGACTTTGTACTTTTCCCTGTAGCAACAGAAGACATTCCCTTGCATTGTCTTTGACTACAGCAATCCCTCACAACAAGTATGCATGCATCGACTGTGGAGAGGAAAAACTCCCTTTTAGGAGTAGGAAACTTCCAGAAAAAACAGACTCAGTGTGAATGGCCTTCAAGAAGACAAAAGTAGACACACAAACAATGTAGAAATAATGGATATAATCAGTTACAGAAGGTAAGGGTAAGCTAGCTCTAGAAACGAAACTGTTAATCAAATGAGCACCGAGGCAGTTTTAAAAGTCAAAAGGATGAAGAGAGTACATGCCAGTAATCACGGTAAAAACTGAGCGCCTATGTCTATCAGAGAAACAAGACTAAGCACTAAAAACATGCCCAACTAAAGCTCTGGTGAATTTCAATGGTGATGTCCTCTGAAAATCTTCAATAATTGGTCTTCCTCCCAGATGGTATCACATTTAAACAGAGCACCATACCAGATGAGGGTACTCTAAAATGGAGAGAACATTGGGCTATAAATTCAACTAACAAATAATGCAAAATTTGAGAACAGCATCGTAGAATATACCAAAATAAGGATAAGTAGTTCCTATGTCCTCCAGCAGTCTAAGCCTATAGCAGCATGAATATTGAAATAGATATAGCTCAGGATAACCTGAGCCACTTTAACGTTAGCTTTATCTAAAACAAAAGTTTTAAGCCTAGCCTTAAAAGAAGACAGTTTGTCTGCCCACAGACTAAAACTGCTAGTTGGGCCCACAGGGCAGGATCCCGATAGCAAAAAAATCTGCCTCCTATTCAGCTTTCTAATAATTCTAGGAACCACTAGTAAGACTGAAGACTGAGATTAAAGTGCTCTGTTGGAAACATAAATCAGATCTCTGATCACTGCAAAAAGAAAATCCTGCTCCAACTTAAACATATTGCTTCAACTGGTAAAAAGTAATTGAATGAAGTTGATCCAACTTAATATATTAAGGTTATAAACTGAAAACTTAATCCAACTAGAAAAAGCTGTTTCGGAGAAACATCAAAGTGGGAATGCTTTTGCTGAATGAAAAAAGCTTAAATTAACTGCAGAACATATAAAAATGTGATAGGAAGTAATCAGAAACTTCAAACTGCAGAAAACATTGAATCATCTGAAGATTTTGTAGGGTAGAATCATTTGGCAGTAAAATGGCAGAAACAAACTCATCTTAAAAGCTGCACAGCCAAACCATACATGATATCAAAAAATGTTGATCAGCATAAAGAAAACAGTGTCATCATTTGAGGATTGAAAATTTACAAACCTATGTGCAAGACTAACCATGAGAAGCAGAGGAAGGACAGGGAGAGAAGCTTATAGAAAGAGAGCTAATACCACTTAAGGAGCTGAATTTATAAAAAAAAACTAACCTGCATGATACGAGCCGCTGTGGTGATGAAAGCACCGTTGGCAGGCTTAGGCTGCATGTTACTAGGTTAGCAGATGCTTTATTACAGTTTAAATCTTAGAGCCTTATTAAGAAATGTAAACTGAGGTGTGTGGTCAACAGGCCTTGGTAGTGTAATTTGAAGAACTTGGTTGACTTTGGGTCATAGCTACAAGCCATACTGCACAATGAATGAGTGTGCGTAAGGAAGAGGCTTTTATTTTGTAGGGTCCCTTTAGTCTTATTTTGAAAGTCTATCAT
>NW_024038668.1:0-19225 GCF_016077235.1 Cyprinodon tularosa | reverse complement strand
ACATGATTCAAAGGTAAACTCTGGCGCAGACACAATGCGAGTAGGAAGCAGTTTTTGATTGTTTATTGAAAAGTTTTACAGAGTTAAGTTCAGCCTGGCGTGGTGGTTCGGATTACTGCGGCTTCATCTGGAACTGCGCGGAGAGAGATATAAGTTAGATGCAGGCAGGAGGATCTGAGTTATTTAGAGAAGATGCTGATTCCTTACAGTTCTTGGAGAGCGGAGCAGCTGGAGGGGAGGTTGGATGAGCCCACAGAGATTGAGTCTTTGGCGGAGATGGAGGGCTTCGACCTGAGAGCTCCAGAGGGTGGACAGGCAGGTGAGCAGTCGAGGGAAGGATCCAGGAAGACTGGGAGGAAGACCGGCTTGGAAACAGCAAGGCTTCTAGGAGAGAGAAGGAGGACACGGAGGTAAGCTTAAGTCAAAACTATCTTGTTCAGTCTTAGGAGAGCTAGCAGGTAGGTTACCACTGTGTGGAACTTTAACCGACTGGCGTCCGTCCCAGGGAATCCACTCCTCTAAATACTGCTCCCTGATTGCGTCCAATTGGAACCAGCTGGAGGCTCGTCAGGACTGGAGTCTAAGGAGGAAAAAGTAAGAAAGAACCCTAGCACAGCTCAGCACACAATCCAGTTAGCCCAACAACCTGAGTATTGTTGCTGACCATGTCCATCCCTTCATGACCACAATGGATAATGCGCCATGTCATAAAGCTGGAATCATCTCAGACTGGTTTCTTGAACATGACAATGAGTTCACTGTACTCAAATGGCCTCCACAGTCACCAGATCTCAATCCAATAGAGCATCTTTGGGATGTGGTGGAACGGGAGATTCGCATCATGGATGTGCAGCCGACAAATCTGCAGCAACTGTGTGATGCCATCATGTCAATATGGACCAAACTCCCTGAGGAATGCTTCCAGCACCTTGTTGAATCTATGCCACAAAGAATTGAGGCAGTTCTGAAGGCAAAAGGGGGTCCAACCCGTTACTAGCATGGGGTACCTAATAAAGCGGCCGGTGAGTGTAGATTTGACTAAAATAAGATTCTTCCGGATCAAAATACCTCTTCTAAACCTAACTGTAGTAATATATTTTCATTACAATTACATTTTTGCAGCAGAAACTGAATTTTAGAAAGTAAAAAAATAAAATGATACTAGTAAGAATTAAGTTTTATATATCTAGAAATGTTTACACATTTTAAGTGACCGTTAGATTAAAGGAATAGTACACCCAAAACATGATTAGCCTTCATTTTCTACTCACCCCCATGCTGAACAACACTCTGGAGTACTTTTTTGATATCTCAAATGCATCTGGAGATCTGGGAGGCTTCTTGCTGTCTGCTGACATTCAAATAATGGAGGTCTATGGCGCCCGAGGCAGAAAGGTCCATAAAAGTCCACAAAAAACGTGTCAATATTTATCCATACTGCTCGTCCAATGTATTCCAAGTGTCCTGAGTGGGTAGCATCCAGAATTTACTCGAAACAAAGTCATTTAGAATGTTTTTAGAGCATAAACAGTAGTGTATAGGATTTCCTTAAAGCGCGTTCACGACGCTACGGAAACCGCGGCAGACCAAACCAGATGAAAGTGCGCATTCCGCTCGGCAAAGAACTCATGCTCTTCCTCAACACTGAAGTCCTCAGACATTTTTCTTTCGTTGTTTCTTTCTTTGCACAGGTAAACAGCACATTTCTTCTTCTACGCTTGCATTATTTGTAGAGCAGACGCTGAATGCCTTTCATCTGGTTTGGTCTGCCGGCTTACGTAGCGTCATGAACGCGCCGGCGCGCACTTTCAGGAAATCCTATACACTACTGTTTATGCTCTAAAAACATTCTAAATGACTTCGTTTCGAGTAAATTCTGGATGCTACCCACTCAGGACACTTGGAATACATTGGACGAGCAGTATGGAGGAATATTGACACGTTTTTTGTGGACTTTTATGGACCTTTCTGCCTCGGGCGCCATAGACCTCCATTATTTGAATGTCAGCAGACAGCAAGAAGCCTCCCAGATCTCCAGATGCATTTGAGATATCAAAAAAGTACTCCAGAGTGTTGTTCAGCATGGGGGTGAGTAGAAAATGAAGGCTAATCATGTTTCGGGTGTACTATTCCTTTAACTGAATATTTATATCTGAAATATATTTCTTCACAGTTAAAACCAGTAATAATGGGAATATGGAGATCTAAAATAAATTTCTAGACATCCAGAATGTTTATTCTAGATATGGAAAATGTAACTTTGTTTGAAATGGTCATTTAGACAAAGAAAAAAATGTTTTTTTCAGATATCAGGAACACATATTCAGTAAAACTAGTACATATCAAAATGGCTTGCCATGACTGCACTAATATCACGGGTTTATTTCTTGAATGGTAGTAGATCAATGTATCTATTTAGGTGAAATCACCTGTCAGCAGGTGAAGTTGATAAAAAAATAAAAATCATTGTTCTAACCGGTAGGACCTGGTCATCATCTCACGGGTTCCTCCTCACTTTGATCTTGTCTTCGTTCATACAGTCAGTATTAAGGCCCGGTCTTATTCCTCTCACTTGGCTCTGAGAACGCTACAGTGAGTTCCCTCCACAGTGAAGTCCACTCAACAAGGGAAATGCTAGTGAAGAGTTGCTTCCTAAGAAATGGGACACCACTAGTTGCAAAATTACACGCCAGTCCTGTAGATGGCGGTAAATAATTGCCCGTACACATCAGTGACGCGTTGACCTACGTCAGGCGTAATCACAGCGTGAGTCACAACCTTAGCTAAATGAATTCTGGGAAGCCGCTACGTTCCAAGTCAGCTCTACACCCCCCTCAGTCTGAAGGGATCATTTTAAGGGTTGAAGGGCACTTCCCCCTCGCTCTTTAAATTATAGGGACACACTACCCTTACATATGAATGTGCAAGACTAAGTGCCAGGGCCCAAACCGATTTAAAGTGATAGAAATGGGACAGGGCCTAAGTGTCTGTTTGCTTCTGATGTCATCATCCCAATTAATGGCTGTTATTAGCGGCTATCAGTCCCATAGAATGGCTTCAGATTGTTCCAGTAGGCTCAGTAGGTTGTTATCATCGAGTGAATCCTAATCCTAACCCTAAAGTAATTCCTTTTCACTGTGGAATTAATGAATCTATTTATGTGTGATCTGAAGATAATTTCGGTAGTTCTACAGGAGCTGTATAAATAAATAAATTAATAGAATGATCCGCATCTCACTCATATTAAACAAACTAAAAACAAGTCTTGTCTCATGTCTTGTAGAAACCTCGTCAAACGGACATGCGATTTTAAAGTTTGTTTTTAAAACCTAATGTGTCCATCAGACCTAGTGAATGATATATATATATATATATATATATATATATATATATATATATATATATATATATATATATATATATATATATATATATATATATATACGAACAAATAAGAGTAAATCAGGAGCTAAAGCAGCATGATTGGCTGTAAGGAGAGCAGAGAGACAGGAAACTCTGAGTTCACTAACCTGCTGCTGACCAGGTTAGCTCTGGGAGGATGTTACCATGGCAACAGAAACAAAGGATGGGGGAACTCTCTGTGGGAAACGGAAAAGTCAGTTTCCCTGATTTCAGGTTTATAAAATTAGATTTTTCTTGCTTGGTGAAACAGAGCCCAGATGTTCTACCAGCTCTCTGTGAGCAGACTGTAGCTCCACCTGGAGGCCACATGTTGTACCTGCAGCAGTTTCAGTTTCAGCCATCTGTCCTGATTTCTTTAAATTTTCTGTTTTTATGCTTTTTTTCTGTTTTGATTTCTCATCTTGTTTCCATTCAGTGAGTTGATCTGCTGTCTGAGCTGATCTGTGTCAAACCGTCACAGCAGGTAAGCTGTGTTCGCTCAGACCACTGACACTACTCCATCCTCCCCCATCCTCACCCTCTGTCCTCTCCCTGCAGGTCGCGTGGGTGTGTGGAGGGACGTCTTCACTGTGTCCATGAACGAAACCTTTGATGCTTATTACAGACAGAAGATGGCGAAATCCGACCTCAGCTTTGACTTTTGCCTGTGACCCCCCCCCACTGACCCCCATCTCAAAGACATTAATGCTTCTCCTCCATCAGCTCGGCCTGACAGCAGGAGGACCTTTAGAAAAGGTTTCCCATGATGCATTCTGTTCCCTTCCAGCCTGATTGATCCGCTGTTCCCTCTGCATGGCGGCCGCCGTAGGCTCGTCCCCGCAGGGCGTCAGGGTAGCAGCGTCCTGCTGTAGAAGGCAGAGGAGCAGCAGCTGTTCAGGTCACACCGTCGCTCCTCAGATTAACATTAGAAGCTTCTTCAGTATCTCTCCAGTCTTTGCTTTGGTGATGTTATACGTATGGATGTCATCGACCTGAACCTTCACTGATTCCTTCGTCACTCAGACCCCCAGCTAACCGGCGTTAGCTGAAGCGTAGGTCAGAGAAACGGCTCCCAGTTCCGTTGGTCGACTGTATACCTAGACAACTACCTTATCTTTAAATGGCTCCTCCTCTGATAGACGTCATCTTAGAGCATTGCTGCACTGAGGTCAGACTGACAGTGGGACGCAGCCCACAGCATGACGACTCCTCCACCGAACTTTGGCAGGTGGTGTTCGGCTGATCCTTCATGGCTGCAGCCAACATCCTGTTGCTCCGCCCATAATCAGGCTGTCCATCAGATTCACTGCCAAAAAGAAAATCCCGCTGACCAACTATCCTTCTCCAGCATTCAGTCACACATCTGCTCAGAGATCATTGATGGTTTGGAGGAAATATTATGACATTAAACTGTGTTTTTCATCCAGCAGCTTTTTACTGTAAGGTTTAATCATCAGACCCATGATGAGCCACAGACAGCTGTTCATTGCTCACAGCAGGACTGGCCTTCTAGAAACGTTTGAGCTGGGAGGAGCAGCACTGCGCCGGCATAGCCCCACCCACTACTTCAACCTTTAACATTTTGTCTAATTAAATCCAGCTTTATTCGTACAGCACCTTCTAAACAATGCATCACATTGACCAAAGCAACCCAAGCAGGTTCTGTTTTAGAACAATCTCCAAGCTTTGAACATCTCCCTACATGAAGGTCCAGGGTGGGAGGAGCTGCAGAGATCCACAGCTCAGGTGGAGGATCTATCTGCAGCTCTGAGATCTGATCTTGTCAATCAAAGCTGAAGGCAGAGAGAAGGTGGCGTCCCGTGAGGACGAGCAGACATGAGGAATAAGCTGCATCACAGCTGGAATCTGGGCTGGAGCTTCATCTGCAGGAGATGGACCCTAAACATGAAGCCAGTAGAACCAAAGCGGTGTTAGAATGGCCTAGTCAAAGCCCAGACCTACCTCTACATTCCCATTAAATCAGAACTCCATCCAACATTAGGATGCTGAATGTGATGTTCTATGTTAGATGGATCTATCTGTGAAATTCTACTTCTCTCCTTTTGGCTCTGAAGCTCCATAAAGACTCAGTTTAGTTTCTATTACAGCTCCTCTGTCTCCCAGGTGGCCTGGTTTATGCTAATCCTTTATGTGAACCCATGAGGGACGAGTCGGTCTTATTGAATCTCATAAAGAGGATCCGAACACGAAGAAGATCAACGTTAAAACGTCTCATCTCTGGCTGCACAGGTGTTTTCCATGTTCTTCGGTCGCCCTGTTACCCAACAGTCTTTAGGTGTTATCTGTGTCTTTAGGCCGTCTGATCAAATCTTACTGATCTGTATTTAATCCACGATGAAAGATGTAAGCAGAAATTCAGAGGAAAACAGTTTTTACCAAGAACTTCCCATCGGTTGAACAGACTTGTCTGTTTTAACTAAAAGCTGCCAGACTGTAAGAGCTGAACGCAGGAATAAAGCTCACCTGTTCAAACTCACCTCTGGGTCCAGTTTCTGCTACATATTGGAATAAAGCCAACTTTGTAAATAGAAAACTGGCTTCTGTTGTCTATTTGTGTTTATTTATGTCATTTAATATTTAATTTGATGAGGACCTATTTAATTTGATTAGGACCTTGATTTGTTGTTCTGGTGAAACACCCAGCTGGCAGGCTCTGCCTTCCTCTAAATAACATCCCTTCAAAATATATTCATTTATTAACAAAATCATTCCACACCAACTAAAATATATTTCAGTTTAAAATTCTTTACTGGATTACTGAAACTAAACTAACCAAATAGCTACTATGTACAAAGAAGGCAAAAAAAATCTCTAATATGAAAGAAGGAAATTCTAGAAACCTCTTTGATATGGGATTTAAATGACAGGTCCTGATCAAAAACAACACCAAGATTTTTTACTTTATTATCTGAAATCAGTTTAATCCCATCCAAATGAAGTGACTGACTAATCAGCTTCTTTTTCAGAGACTCTGGTCCAAAGACTATAACTTCTGTTTTGACTGCATTCAGAAGCAGAAAGTTAAGAGTCATCCAGGTTTTTATGTCTTCAGACATGCCTGTAATCTATGTAATGGGTTAGCTTCATCTGGATTATAGACAGATATAGCTGGGTATCATCAGCATAACAGTGGAAATTAATCCCATGCTGTCTATTAACTCTACCAATTGGAAGCATGTATAAAGTAAAGAGAATTGGTCCTAGCACTGATCCCTGTGGTACTCCACAGGTAACCTTGGAGCATGATGAAGATTTATCATTAACATGAACAAACTGAATTCGATCAGATAGATAAGATTTAAACCAGTCTAGTGCTGTTCCTTTAATTCCAACAAAATATTCAAGTCTTTCTAAAAGAATATTATGATCAACTGTATCAAATGCAGCACTGAGATCCAACAGGACGAGCAGAGATACAAGTCCATTATCTGAGGCCATGAGAATATCATTAGTGACTTTCACCAGAGCTGTTTCAGTGCTATGATGAGCTCTAAAGCCAGACTGAAACTCTTCAAAATCTCCCACATCCCTGGAACTGTCTCCAGGGTCAGACTAAGGGGGAAGAGGTGCTGTAGATCCAGGACCTGCTGACACCATTAGGACCTGCTGGAGGTGGTTTTCCAGCCTCTTCCTCTATACCTCCTTGCTTCCTCTGATCTTCACCTTAAGTTGCTTCTCTAAACTCCTCATTAATTCCCCGTCTTCCTTCTCAAAGGCCTTTTTTTCTGGTTTCGCTCTTCGTTTAGATCACTGCTGATCCAGGCTTTATTACTGCAGTCGCATCTCACTGTTGCTGTGGGACAGTATGATCTTAAAATGTTTGGCAAATGCTGAATATAAGTGTTAAATCTATGTCAATATTCTATAATATCTAAATCTATATCTAGGTCGAAGGTCTTCAACTGGGGATTTGCGACCCCTAGGGGATGAACATAGGTACTGCATGGGGGTCGCTAAATACTTTTTTTTTATTCCCTCCTGCATTTTTTCCACTAATTGAAATGTCTTTAAATCCACTTTAACATGAATTCAACAGACTGTAGTAAACAGATAAATGGAGGCAGAAGATGTCTTTCAGGCATCAATGCTCACATTCAGAGACACACAGGAGCTCTTTCAAGCTGGGCACCGTTTCATTCACAACACCTGTCCTATCAACCAGGAATCAGAAATACTTTAATAATCCCAGGGAGGGATTACTTTAGTTACATTACTCCATCTGTAATAGAGTGACTATAGCACCAATTTGATAGAACACTATTTCATACAGTATATATAATTGGGGTCCCCGCTCCATCTCGCCATCAGTTTGGGGTCCTTGGCCTGGAAAATGTTGAGGAGCCCTGAATTAGATCATAAATATAGATATAAATGATAAAATAATAACTAAATCTTAGCATTCTTAAAAATCCTTTTTTCATCAGTCTGCAATTTTAGTTTTTTTTTTTTATTACAACAAACTAAACATCAATCACTCTCAGACACTAATACCAAGTTCCTGTTCAATCAGTGCTTTAAGCAAACAATATAAAGGCCAGTCAGCGTTTCTTTAACATACTGCTCCATATTTGGTGGTTGGACGGTTTTAAATTTCATGCAGTTATTGGACCTCAGGCGACAATATTTTCCTTTTCTTATTTTAAATTTCTCTTCCTTTTCTGCTACTGTGGGCCTTTATGAACGCCAGATTGTTCTTCACTTCAGTAAATGACCCTGCCAATGATGGCGGTCCGCCTGTGTGTAAATGAGGTGCAGATCTGCATAATTACCGCCCCGATGATTCCATATAAGGCTATGAGTTCCTCTATGAATGAACTGTTCATTCACAGGAATGTCTCTGAACTTTAGAGGGTGAAGGATCTGCTGACTGAGAGCTGAGCTGGAGGAGAATTAGTTTCTACCTGAGAGACGATCACAGACAGGAGGAAGATGGAGGATGAGGCGTTTCATCCTGAATCAATCTATGACCCATTTAGGAATTCATTTTTCAGTATAAATGGTTCTTGTATGAGAACCTTGTATGTTTTTGCTTTTTTATGCAAGATACATATATCTATGAACACTTTTGTTTTAATATGACTTCACATTTTCAAATATAGGTGTAAAAAAGAAACGTTTTCCTTTCAGTTCTACACTCTGAAATAAGGTTTTCCAAACAATATGTAGTCTGAACTACCTGCATAGAACCATGGATGCTCTCCATCCCTTTAAAGCTCATTCGTTTTCAAACACTCTTGATTCCAGATATTGGGGTCAATATTGACAAAGTTCTTGGTTCTTAGTGTCATATCTTTTAGCATTGTTTTTTAAATCTTCTTTAAGAAAATTATGCTGTGTCAGAGAAACTGTAATGAAGGACTTAAAGTATTACTTTCAATATCTGCCCACTAGGGGGCGTGCTTTATATCAAACTATACCCTATGGATCTGCTGCCCAGTGAAGAAGCCCAGTTTATAAGAAAGTTTTAACTAAGTTAAGGATTTATTTTAATATAGATTCCTGGAGGATCAGGTACCTTTATAGAAATGATTCAGTCAGTCGATTGCATCTAGTCCTTTACTTGCAGGGCCTTCCATCACAGTGAGCATGCAGGACCTTCCATCACAGTGAGCATGCAGGACCTTCCATCACAGTGAGCATGCAGGACCTTCCATCACACTGATTATCCATGAAGGAAAAATCTCCAGCAGAACCAGAACCAGGCCCAGTGTGACGGCCCCACAAACAGCCCTCCATGTACACCCCCCCCCCCCCCCCCCCCCTCAGTCCAGGGGATCCCAGGTGTTGTAAGAGCCTTATTCTGACCCGTTAGAAGGACATTACGTCACAGCTGGATCAGGCTTTTATCCACTTTCATCCATCAATCCAGGCCTCCATTGGTTCATAGATTTGATTCCACTGATGGTTTTTCTGTGATTTTGTTCTCAGCACATCCAGCTTTGTACAAAACATTTAACTATTCAATAAGAGTCTTTCAATCATTCAGATCCAGGATGAGTTATTGGATGTTCCCTTTATTCTATTTCTGTATATCAGCATCAGTGTGCAGCTGGATCATCAGGGTGAAAAGTGAAGTAGTGTTGCTTTAACATGTGGTGTTTTCTACATATTATTTCATAAAGTCACTGATTACTGGGAAAAATGGCATAGATATATGGCAACTAGAAGCGGGTCTGCAGTCTTTGAGGCTGCTGCTTCTTCCAGGCCAGTCCCAGCTTTATGTTTTCCAAAGGGGGGGTCAGTCTAGATCAGGAGGATCTACCAGCTGCAGATCTTCTCCTGACAAACACCTCAGAACATAAATCTGAGGCGCCTCTGCGCGTTCCCGTTCCCTCTAGGAGCGCGCATGTGGCGGGCACGCGCACTCCCGTGGATCTCCCAGTCAGACATGGCGGCGGACCCACAGCCGGACTGGCTCAGCTGTCTCCCTCCTTCCTGGAGTTACGGGGTGACCCGGGATGGACGCATCTTCTTCTTGAGGTAAATATGGCGCAGGCGCTGGGACGCGGCGTGTCCTCCGTGTCCTCCTGTCCTCCGTGTCCTCCTGTCCGCCTCTCGTCTCACATTTTTTTCTTCCTCTAGCGAAGAAGCGCAGAGTTCAACCTGGCTTCATCCCGCTACCGGAGAGGCGGTGACCACGGGCCACAGGAAGACCCCCGGTAAGCCGCCGCTGCTGCAGCCGAGGAAGGGCCGAGGAGGGGCGGAACGATCCGGTGGAGGAGGAGGGGGGGGGTCCTCTGCAGCAGAGCAACAACCCCCCCCCCCCCTCTGTGGGAGACACACTCCTTCAAAGTTCCGTCTCCTGGTCCTCACATCTGTCCATCGGTCCACATCTGGATCAGCTGATCCGGTCCGAACAGAACCTCCCGGATCCTGGATCCTCTGGTTCTGATGCAGCAGATGTGTCTGACCCTCTGCTGTCCTGGCTGGTTCTGTTCTAGCTAGTTCTGTTACGGCTGGTTCTTTTCTGACCTGTTTTATTCTGACTGGTTCTGTTGTGACTGGTTCTATTCTGATTCTGTTCTGACTGGTTCTGTTCTGACTGGTTCTATTCTGACTGGTTCTTTCCTGACTGGTTCTGTCCAGACTGGTTCTGTTCTGTGGTTCTGCTCCGACTGGTTCTTTCCTGACTGGTTCTGTTGTGACTGGTTCTATTCTGGCTGGTTCTGTCCTTTCTGGTTTGGCTCTGTTGTTCTGTTCCGACTGTTCTGCTCTGACTGGTTCTGCTCTGGCTGGTTCTGTTCTGACTTATTTTGTTCTGACTGGTTCTGTTCTAGCTAGTTCTCTTCTGACTGGTTCTATTCTGACTGGTTCTGTTGTGACTGGTTCTATTCTGGCTGGTTCTGTTGGGACTGTTTCTGCCCTGACTGGTTCTGTTCTAGCTAGTTCTGTTCTGGCTGGTTCTGTTCTGACATGTTTTATTCTGACTGGTTCTGTTGTGACTGGTTCTGTTCTGATTCTGTCCTGACTGGCTAGATTGTGGCTGGTTCTCTTCTGACTGGATCCATTCTGACTGGTTCTGTATTAACTGGATCTGTTCTGACTGGTTCCATTCTGACTGGTTCTGTATTAACTGGATCTGTTCTGGCTGGTTCTGTTCTGGCCGATTCTATTCCAACTGTTTCTGTTCTGACTGGCTCTGTTTTGACTGGATCTGTTCTGACTGGCTCTGTTCTGACTGGTTCTGTTGTGACTGGTTCTGTTGTGACTGGTTCTATTCTGGCTGGTTCTGTTGGGACTGTTTCTGCCCTGACTGGTTCTGTTCTGACTGGTTCTGTTGTGACTGGTTCTATTCTGGCTGGTTCTGTTGGGACTGTTTCTGCCCTGACTGGTTCTGTTCTGACTGGTTCTGTTGTGACTGGTTCTATTCTGGCTGGTTCTGTTGGGACTGTTTCTGCCCTGACTGGTTCTGTTCTAGCTAGTTCTGTTCTGGCTGGTTCTGTTCTGACATGTTTTATTCTGACTGGTTCTGTTGTGACTGGTTCTGTTCTGATTCTGTCCTGACTGGCTAGATTGTGGCTGGTTCTCTTCTGACTGGTTCCATTCTGACTGGTTCTGTATTAACTGGATCTGTTCTGGCTGGTTCTGTTCTGACTGGTTCTGTATTAACTGGATCTCTTCTGACTGGCTCTGTTCTGACTGGCTCTGTTTTGACTGGATCTGTTCTGACTGGCTCTGTTCTGACTGGTTCTGTTTTGACTGGATCTGTTCTGACTGGATCTGTTCTGACTGGATCTGTTCTTACTGGTTCTGTTCTGACTGGTTCTGTTCTGACTGGTTCTGTTCTGTGTTTCTGTGTTCTCAGATCTACCAACAGGATGGGAGGAGGGATACACATTCGAAGGAGCTCGCTGCTTCATCAAGTGAGTGGTTCTGGGTGGGGGTTCCTACAGGTTCATCTAGACCTGATTTCTGCCTGTATCCCTCGGTTTTTCCTGTCCTTCTTAAACTTTTCTGGTTCCACACTGGGTCAGAACTTTATGGAGCAGAACCTCATGTGGAAGAAGAACGTTTGACCCGTGTTTGCTCTGATAGCTGTTCTGCTTCTGGTCTCAGAGATCCATGGATCAGTCAGGAAGCAGGGAGAACCTGAACCCAGAGGGCTGATGGAACAGCTTAGAGTGGCCTAGTTAAAGTTCAGATCCACTCACTTCAGATCAGTTTATTTCTAGAGCTCCAATTCACACCATGTCATCTCAGGTCACTTTATAGATCTAGATCAACTAGATCAGTCAGATTGATTCAAAGTTTTCTATCTAAGGAAAACCAGCTGATTGCATCGACTCATTGACTCTTCAGCAATCCCTCACACTAAGCATGCTTGTAGCGACAGTGGAGAGGAAAAACTCCCTTTGAACAGGAAGAAACCTCCAGCAGAACCAGGCTCAGTGTGAGCGGCCATCTGCTGAGGCAGACTGGGGTTCAAGGAGACAGAAGCAGACATAGAAATAGAGGCACAGATACAAAAGGCAACTGTCAACCAGCTCCACAGGCGGCTCCATCCAGGAAACACACAGCCAGGCAGACGAGCTCCGAGCCAGCTCCCATGTCAGAGGATGAAGAGAGCACATCCAGTTAGTCACAGTCAGAGAAACAGGACTACACTGGAAAACAGGCCGATCTCCAACATCTATAAACAAAGGTGTTGATGGCAGCAGCACAGCTGATATTTCTCTCCAGGATGGAGTCACAGCCAAACAGGAACAGACCAGATGAAGCTACTATGAGAAAAAGCAGAGAGAGCAGAACGTTAGAGATTGAACTAACAGATGCTGCAGAGTGGGAGAATAGAGATAGAATGAAGCAGAATGATGAAAAAGGGGTCCCTATGTCCTCCAGCAGTCTAAGCCTATAGCAGCAGAACTATAGAGATAGCTCAGGATAACCTGAGCCACTCTAACTAGAAGCTTTATCAAAAGACTGTCAGAGCTGCTTGGTGCTGGTAGAGATAGAGCTGTTAGACCTGCAGCTGTGGCTTCATCACTGTCATAGATGGATCCAGGGTACCGGGGTTTGGCCCGTCTGTTAGTTCTGGAGCTTAGAACCGGTTCTCCTGGTTCCAGGAGGGCTGAGTGTCAGCTGGTGTCTCTGTGAAGGTTGGGTGGACCTGTCTGGCAGCAGCTGAAGCCCTGCAGCTGTCGGCGCCGTCCACGCCCTCAGCCGGTCCAAACACGCCCCCAGAGCTGCAGCTAGGATTGGTTCCCACGCTGGTTCTGCTGTCAGAGCAGCGGGCCACACATGCAGATCTAATAGAGCAGTTCTATTAATAACCTGAGCCGCTGCTCACCGGGTCAGCTAGATGTTCGGACCTGGACCTCTACGGCCCGTTAGCTGAAGAAGAACCCAGATCTTCTCCACCCAGAAGTTCTTCAGTTTCAGCAGCAGCTGCTTCAAAGTAAATAGAATAGAATAGAATCTGACTCTATTATCATTCCACTGTCACCAGTACAGAGCTATGAAATTCCCTCTCTGCATTTAACCCCTCCCCTCGGGGAGCAGTGGGCGGCCATTAGCGGAGCCCAGGGAGCAGTGTGGGGTGGAGGGTCTTGCTCAGGGACCCAGAATGGAGGCTGTGGGAGTGGGACTCAGAAGCATCGGCCCCGGTACTAAATGGAAAACTAAATATTAGATTGACCAACAGTTTGCAACCAAATCTGAATTCCTTATTTGTGTCGGCAACTAAAGATGGTTCTGATTCTGATGGACTGAAGGTGGTTCTGATTCTGACCGACTGAAGGTGGTTCTGAATCTGATCGACTGAAGGTGGTTCTGATTCTGATCGACTGAAGGTGGTTCTGATTCTGATCGACTGAAAGTGGTTCTGAATCTGATCGACTGAAAGTGGTTCTGAATCTGATCGACTGAAAGTGGTTTTGAATCTGATCGACTGAAGGTGGTTCTGAATCTGATGGACTAAAGGTGGTTCTGAATCTGATGGACTGAAGGTGGTTCTGAATCTGATGGACTAAAGGTGGTTCTGAATCTGATGGACTGAAGGTGGTTCTGAATCTGATGGACTAAAGGTGGTTCTGAATCTGATGGACTAAAGGTGGTTCTGAATCTGATCGACTGAAGGTGGTTCTGAATCTGATGGACTGAAAGTGGTTCTGAATCTGATGGACTGAAAGTGGTTCTGAATCTGATGGACTGAAGGTGGTTCTGAATCTGATGGACTAAAGGAGGTTCTGAATCTGATGGACTGAAGGTGGTTCTGAATCTGATGGACTAAAGGTGGTTCTGAATCTGATCGACTGAAGGTGGTTCTGAATCTGATGGACTGAAGGTGGTTCTGAATCTGATGGACTGAAAGTGGTTCTGAATCTGATGGACTGAAAGTGGTTCTGAATCTGATGGACTGAAGGTGGTTCTGAATCTGATGGACTAAAGGTGGTTCTGAATCTGATGGACTGAAGGTGGTTCTGAATCTGATGGACTAAAGGTGGTTCTGAATCTGATGGACTAAAGGTGGTTCTGAATCTGATGGACTGAAGGTGGTTCTGAATCTGATGGACTGAAAGTGGTTCTGAATCTGATGGACTGAAGGTGGTTCTGAATCTGATGGACTAAAGGTGGTTCTGAATCTGATGGACTAAAGGTGGTTCTGAATCTGATGGACTGAAGGTGGTTCTGAATCTGATGGACTAAAGGTGGTTCTGAATCTGATGGACTAAAGGTGGTTCTGAATCTGATCGACTGAAGGTGGTTCTGAATCTGATGGACTGAAAGTGGTTCTGAATCTGATGGACTGAAAGTGGTTCTGAATCTGATGGACTGAAGGTGGTTCTGAATCTGATGGACTAAAGGAGGTTCTGAATCTGATGGACTGAAGGTGGTTCTGAATCTGATGGACTAAAGGTGGTTCTGAATCTGATCGACTGAAGGTGGTTCTGAATCTGATGGACTGAAGGTGGTTCTGAATCTGATGGACTGAAAGTGGTTCTGAATCTGATGGACTGAAAGTGGTTCTGAATCTGATGGACTGAAGGTGGTTCTGAATCTGATGGACTAAAGGTGGTTCTGAATCTGATGGACTGAAGGTGGTTCTGAATCTGATGGACTAAAGGTGGTTCTGAATCTGATGGACTGAAGGTGGTTCTGAATCTGATGGACTGAAGGTGGTTCTGAATCTGATGGACTGAAAGTGGTTCTGAATCTGATGGACTGAAGGTGGTTCTGAATCTGATGGACTAAAGGTGGTTCTGAATCTGATCGACTGAAGGTGGTTCTGAATCTGATGGACTAAAGGTGGTTCTGAATCTGATGGACTAAAGGTGGTTCTGAATCTGATGGACTGAAGGTGGTTCTGAATCTGATGGACTGAAAGTGGTTCTGAATCTGATGGACTGAAGGTGGTTCTGAATCTGATGGACTAAAGGTGGTTCTGAATCTGATGGACTGAAGGTGGTTCTGAATCTGATGGACTAAAGGTGGTTCTGAATCTGATGGACTGAAAGTGGTTCTGAATCTGATGGACTGAAGGTGGTTCTGAATCTGATGGACTGAAAGTGGTTCTGAATCTGATGGACTAAAGGTGGTTCTGAATCTGATGGACTGAAGGTGGTTCTGAATCTGATGGACTAAAGGTGGTTCTGAATCTGATGGACTAAAGGTGGTTCTGAATCTGATGGACTAAAGGTGGTTCTGAATCTGATGGACTGAAGGTGGTTCTGAATCTGATCGACTGAAGGTGGTTCTGAATCTGATGGACTAAAGGTGGTTCTGAATCTGATGGACTAAAGGTGGTTCTGAATCTGATGGACTGAAGGTGGTTCTGAATCTGATGGACTGAAAGTGGTTCTGAATCTGATGGACTGAAGGTGGTTCTGAATCTGATCGACTGAAGGTGGTTCTGAATCTGATGGACTGAAGATGGTTCTGATTCTGATCGACTGAAGGTGGTTCTGAATCTGATCGACTGAAAGTGGTTTTGAATCTGATCGACTGAAGGTGGTTCTGAATCTGATGGACTAAAGGTGGTTCTGAATCTGATGGACTGAAGGTGGTTCTGATTCTGATCGACTGAAAGTGGTTTTGAATCTGATCGACTGAAGGTGGTTCTGAATCTGATGGACTAAAGGTGGTTCTGATTCTGATCGACTGAAAGTGGTTTTGAATCTGATCGACTAAAGGTGGTTCTGAATCTGATCGACTAAAGGTGGTTCTGAATCTGATCGACTAAAGGTGGTTCTGAATCTGATCGGCTAAAGGTGGTTCTGAATCTGATCGACTGAAAGTGGTTCTGAATCTGATCGACTAAAGGTGGTTCTGAATCTGATCGACTAAAGGTGGTTCTGAATCTGATCGGCTAAAGGTGGTTCTGAATCTGATCGACTGAAAGTGGTTCTGAATCTGATCGACTAAAGGTGGTTCTGAATCTGATCGACTAAAGGTGGTTCTGAATCTGATCGACTAAAGGTGGTTCTGAATCTGATCGGCTAAAAGTGGTTCTGAATCTGATCGACTAAAGGTGGTTCTGAATCTGATCGGCTAAAGGTGGTTCTGAATCTGATCGACTAAAGGTGGTTCTGAATCTGATCGACTGAAAGTGGTTCTGATTCTGATCGACTGAAAGTGGTTCTGAATCTGATCGGCTAAAGGTGGTTCTGAATCTGATCGGCTAAAAGTGGTTCTGAATCTGATCGACTAAAGGTGGTTCTGAATCTGATCGACTGAAAGTGGTTCTGATTCTGATCGACTGAAAGTGGTTCTGAATCTGATCGAGTAAAGGTGGTTCTGAATCTGATCGACTGAAAGTGGTTCTGATTCTGATCGACTGAAAGTGGTTCTGAATCTGATCGACTAAAGGTGGTTCTGAATCTGATCGACTGAAAGTGGTTCTGAATCTGATCGACTGAAGGTGGTTCTGAATCTGATCGACTGAAAGTGGTTCTGAATCTGATCGACTGAAAGTGGTTCTGAATCTGATGGACTGAAAGTGGTTCTGATTCTGATCGACTGAAAGTGGTTCTGAATCTGATCGACTGAAAGTGGTTCTGAATCTGATCGACTGAAGGTGGTTCTGAATCTGATCGACTGAAAGTGGTTCTGAATCTGATCGACTGAAAGTGGTTCTGAATCTGATCGACTGAAAGTGGTTCTGAATCTGATCGACTGAAAGTGGTTCTGCTGGCCCACAGTTTGGAGGAAATGTTACCAGGAAACAATACCTACAGAATACATCAGTCTGTCCCTCCGTCTGTTCGCCTGTCCATCCCTCCGTCAGTCCGTCCCTCCGTCTGTCCGTCCCTCCGTCTGTCCGTCCCTCCGTCTGTTCTTCCCTCCGTCATTCCGTTCCTCCGTCAGTCCGTCCGTCCCTCCGTCATTCCGTTCCTCCGTCAGTCCATCCCTCAGTCATTCCGTCCCTCCGTCAGTTCGTCCGTCCCTCCGTCATTCCGTTCCTCCGTCAGTCCATCCCTCAGTCATTCCGTCCCTCCGTCAGTTCGTCCGTCCCTCCGTCATTCCGTTCCTCCGTCAGTCCATCCCTCAGTCATTCCGTCCCTCCGTCAGTTCGTCCGTCCCTCCGTCATTCCGTTCCTCCATCAGTCCGTCCGTCCGTCGGTCCCTCCGTCTGTCCCTCCGTCAGTCCTTCTGTCAGTTGGTCCTTCCTTCATTCCGTCCCTCTGTCAGTTCGTCCGTCCCTCCGTCATTCCGTTCCTCCATCAGTCCGTCCGTCCCTCCGTCAGTCCGTCCGTTCCTCCGTCAGTCCGTCCGTCCCTCCGTCATTCTGTTCCTCCGTCAGTCCATCCCTCAGTCATTCCGTCCCTCCGTCAGTTCGTCCGTCCCTCCGTCATTCCGTTCCTCCGTCAGTTCGTCCGTCCCTCCGTCATTCCGTTCCTCCGTCAGTTCGTCCGTCCCTCCGTCATTCCGTTCCTCCGTCAGTCCATCCCTCAGTCATTCCGTCCCTCCGTCTGTTCTTCCCTCCGTCATTCCGTCCCTCCGTAAGTTCGTCCGTCCCTCCGTCATTCCGTTCCTCCATCAGTCCGTCCGTCCGTCGGTCCCTCCGTCTGTCCCTCCGTCAGTCCTTCTGTCAGTTGGTCCTTCCTCATTCCGTCCCTCTGTCAGTTCGTCCGTCCCTCCGTCATTCCGTTCCTCCATCAGTCCGTCCGTCCCTCCGTCAGTCCGTCCGTTCCTCCGTCAGTCCGTCTGTCCCTCCGTCATTCCGTCCCTGCGTTAGTTCGTCCGTCATTCCGTCCGTCCCTCCGTCATTCCGTCCGTCCCTCCGTCATTCCATTCCTCCGTCAGTCCGTCCATCTGTCGGTCCCTCCGTCAGTTGGTCCTTCCGTCAGTTGGTCCTTCCGTCAGTCCATCCCTCCGTTACTCGGTCTCTGTCAGTCCTTCTGTCTATCCGTCCCTCCGTCTGTCCGTCCATCTATCCGTCCGTCTGTCTGTCCATCCGTCCCTCCGTGAGTCCGTCCATCTGTCCCTCCGTCTGTCCGTCCATCTGTCCCTCCGTCTGTCCGTCCATCTGTTCATCTGTCTGTCCGTCCGTCTGTCCCTCCGTCTGTCCGTCCCTCCATCTGTCAGTCCCTTCGTCTGTCCGTCCCTCCCTCCGTCCGTCCCTCCGTCTGTCCGTCCCTCCCTCCCTCCGTCTGTCCGTCCCTCCCTCCGTCCGTCAGTCCCTCCCTCCGTCCGTCCCTCCCTCCGTCCGTCAGTCCCTCCCTCCGTCCGTCCCTCCCTCCGTCTGTCCGTCCCTCCGTCTGTCCGTCCCTCCCTCCCTCCGTCCGTCCGTCCGTCCGTCCATCCATCCCTCCATCAGTCCCTCCCTCCGTCTGTCCGTCCGTCCCTCAGCATAGAGTCCAGGCTCTCTGGCCTCCCTGAAGCCCTCCCTGCCTGGTAGGTCAGCAGGTGACCTTCAGCAGGTGGATCAGTCACAGAGGAACCAGATAGAACCAGAGCAGCAGGAGCTGCCTCCTCAGAGACAAGCTGCAGACGTGTGTAGAAGGAAAGGGACGGGCTGAAGGGGGGCGGGTTCAGCATCATGTCTGACATTCAGCTGACCTTTGACCTTTGATCATTAGGCTACTAACAGGCTGGGCCTTGTTGTCATTGAGCTGTAAGCTCATAGGGATGGAAACGGTTGATCGGTATTCAGAGCCCCGTTTGGCGGTGGAGCCTCACTGTCTGCAAACCACAGATGAATAAAACATCAATCTCAGACGGAGAGACGGATAAAACCAAAGCAGCCTGGAAAACCTAGAAATTACTGCATAGACAGGCAGCAGAGGTCACGTCTGTCCTGCATCCAGTTTCATGCCGTTGATCCTTTCTCAGTCTGTCTGTGCTTCCCCTGGAAGTCCTCGCC
>NW_024038667.1:0-19061 GCF_016077235.1 Cyprinodon tularosa | reverse complement strand
GGCCCCTAAGGGGCTAGAAAGCTGATCGGCTAAAGGTCTCTGACTGGGGATCTGGCCCGCTAAAGGGCTCTGAACCGGGATCTGGCTGGCGGGGAGCTGATGGAGGTGGAAAGAAAGGGAGCATATCCAGAGGCGCACCTTGTCAACAGGCAAACCAAGCAACTGCTTGGAGCCCACGAGCCGCTGGGGGGCCCCCGAGAGCCAGCTACTGTACACCCGGTAGATAAACAGCAACAGGCGAGCATGAAGTGGCAACGCTATAGTAACTAGGGGGAGATGCACAACTGCATATAAAAATTCAGATTGGATAGAATGTTGATTGACATTGGCTTTGCCCAGTCAAAATCCAGCCCTGCCCAGGTGGATGACTTCCCTTAATGAAAATGAATGTAGCCTAGCGAATGGGTGACGTTTTAGGCCTATCGTTCAGTAAATTGGAAAGCAATTATGTAACTAAGCTGAAGGAAAATGATTCATTTTCCATGTCTCAAGAGAGACTTTCAGGACTGGTGCTTATTTCCCTAGAGTATTGTCGTGGGAAAAAAGTATTCAACTATTCATCCTAGTTAAATAAACGGAGATCGATGGATTTCACTCAGTCGGCACATTTATTAACCCTCCTGTTATGTTACGGGTCAAATTGACCCGTTTTAAAGTTTGAAGATCTAGGAAAAATAGTTAAAAGTATTTTTTCAGAATGAAACTTCTTCTGCTTGCCTTAAATAGTGTAATCAACATATAATATGAAAATGGTTCATCTCACATATTTGCAACCCCCCCCCTGCATGTTTATATCACATAGATACTGTTCGGGTCAATTTGACCCAGCAGTCAAACTGGAGGTAAAAGGGTGTCAGAAATGTCAGACTATTTCTTTCTTTGCAACTGTGAGACATGTGTCACCCCAATCTCACACACACACACACACAAACACACACACACACAAATTTGATAATTGAGAGACAAGGGCTGGTAGACGGGATAGAGACAAGCTGGCAGCTGTTAGGACAGTGTGGGACAACTAGGTAGAGCAACTTCCACTACTCTATAACCCAGGCCCTAATGTCACAGTGGATGAAAGGCTGGTGGCATTCAGAGGTCACTCCCCATTTAGGCAATAGATGCCTTCCAAACCAGCTAAATATGGGATAAAAATCTGTGCAGCATGTGATGCAAACACCAGCTATGTATTGAACATGCAAGTTTACACTGGAAAGCCGGTGAATGAGCCCCAGAGAAGAATCAGAGCAGAAGGGTCGTGCTTGACATGGCACAGGGTCTCAGGGAACAGAACATAACGTGTGACAGTTTTTTCACAAAGTACAACTTGGGTCAGGAGTTTCTAAAGAGAAAGCTCACAATGGTCGGAACTGTCCAAAAGAACAGGGCTGAACTCTCTGCTGAGCTGCTGGTAATCAAGGACAGGGCCGCTCAATCTTCCATGTTTGCCTAGACAGACACCACAGCCCTAGTGTCTTACTGCCCCAAAAAGGCAAAAAATTTTGTGCTCATGAGCACTCTGCACAAAACTGCTGAAATTAGCACAAGAGAGGACCAGAAACCAAGCATGATCCTTGATTACAATGCCACCAAAGGGGGGGTAGACAACTTTGACAAAGGGACAGGGTCCTACAGCACCAAACGGGTGACTGCGCGCTGGCCATTGGTCATCTTTTATAACATGATCATTCAATGTATCAGCCTACAATGCATTTATCATCTGGACGGAGGTATTTCCTGACTGGAATGTGTCAAAGCTGTACAAGAGGCGCATCTTTCTCGAGGAGCTGGGGAAGGCGCTTGTGACACCGCACATCCAACGGAGGCAGCACCTGCCAAGGACCCTCGCCGCTGTAGCCATGGTGAGGGAGATCCACGAGAGGACTGCATCAAGTACACCAATGCGTGAGGTAAGTAAGTAAGTGGGTGTGTGTGTGTATGTGGCTGTGGGTGTGTGTGTATAAGTGTATGAGAGTGTGTGTCTTGGATCAGCAAAAAGACACCATAGGAAAGTAATCATGGTCCTCTTGTTTATAGGTTGCTGCTGAGGGGAAAAGAAAGAGGAAGAGGTGCCAGTTCTGCAGGCCATCTGACGATGTCAAGACAAGCATGACCTGCACTAAATGTGCAAAAATCATTTGCACAAAGCACAGTGTGATGACATGTCACTCGTGTGCTGTGTAGATGTACAGACAGACAGACAGACACACACACATGCACATACACCTTGTTCATATTGCAATTGCTTGTTTGTTGTATTGTTGTATTGCAACTTTGTTCATTTCTGGTTCACAAACAGTGCATGTATGTAAAGCAAAATTTAAATGTTAAGTTTCAATGTTGTGTAAAACTATTGTGTTTTATATGTTGGTTTTTCAAAAGTAATAAAGTGGTGAAACATTAAAAAAAGTTTGAACATGCAGGGTTCTTTTTTTTTTTGAAAAACGAGTGAATTATCATAATTGGATCATTACCTGTTAGAGGTAAGGAACACTATTGCACTAAATATACATAGAATAGTTAGAAATGGAGTTAGCAATGAAATATTAACAATGCTTGTTGGGATTTTTTTGGTTTCAGACAACTTTTGGATGATTAAACATGCACCGGGTCAAACTGACCCGGGAACAGCATTGTTGTTCCTAAGAAATGAACATAACAGGAGGGTTAAAATCTTTGCAAAGAGAGAACAGTCATCATGGCACAGCATTCTGCTCTGTTCTGATCTGGGCAGGGTTCGTTCCCCCCTAGTTACAACAATGGAAAGCAGTCAGAGTCATAACAAATTACACACACTTTGCTTAACAGTAACATGTTATGAATAAACCTTGAGAAAGAATCTGGATTGTTATGGGAAGAAGCTATGTCTGGTCTACAAACAACATTCTGCAGGGAATGGTGTGGCCTTGAGAGAGAAACAGACTGAGTGAAAACTTTTATAGTGAGTAAATATGAATATTAATATATAATGAGAGAAAGATATAAATTTTCCCACAACAGTCCACCCTTTCGATTATAAAAGGATATTATCCTTTTGTAATCGATATCATAAAAAAAAGGAAAATTTATGAATATAAAAAACTAAGAAACTAAAATTATGAATATATGTAAAGAAAGCTAAAATCTAAGACATTAAAAATATAAGAAAAAATAATAATAATAATGATAATTAAAAAATAATGAATCAAAAATCCACAACTGCATTAAGTCGGTGGACAATGTTAAATGATTATAATAGATGGAAAAATTATGGAAAAGATAATGATAGCTAAAATATGTTGCCAATAAATAGAGCCCTGGAATCACACCTTAGTTGGCAAAAATATTTACTGTTTTTTCCCATTATGATACTTTTATGGTAAAATATCTATTTGCTGAAAATGTAAAATTTTTAGTTCTTATCATTATCAGTTACCCTTTTTGTTTCCCTGGAAATCAGTCAAAACAATAGACCCCTTCATGTCTACAAACTGTAAGTCAAATTATTAATCTGAGCATCATTAAAAGTAAAAGAAGATCAATCTCTATGCAAAATGTTAAAATCATAACACAAAGTTGTTTCACGCAGATGACGAGTTCAGCTCTTCAGAATCAGGCTCAGTCAAAGCACACATTGAAAAGATGGAGGATTTAATCTCAGCGCTCCTCTTTCCCAATGGTGGCTGAGATGACCCGATCATCAGGGTTCATTCTCTAATCCAGAAATCTCTGCCAATACTTTCCATCAGCCATCAGGTGGTCATCTAACACTTGGACTTTCTTTTTATTATCAAGAAAAGTAATATCAAACACTTAGATACTAAAAATGTTTATCTTTGATTAAAATGCAACACATCACAACACATTTCCCTTCTCATTCATGTTGGATAATTAAAAATCAAAAAGCCAAAGCTGATGTCAGACATCTTCAGGTGGGCGTCTTCATCTTTCTGTTGATGTTGGTCCCTTATACAGGCCACATTTTGAACGTTGTCTATAGAACAGCTGGTCCTCAACACATCAGGTGGACTACTGATGTGTTAATTAACCAATCAGGGATTATTCTGCCCCTTTATTCTGATTTGCTTTGTTGAAGCTTTTCCTGGTTCCTTCCAGATGAGCTCCGATGAGCTCTGATCACTTTTTTTATTGACTCTCAGCCACACCTCCTCCTGCTGAAGGATGGAAGGATGGCTGTGATGGTCCTGCATTAGGGTCTCCAGGCACCTTGGTCCCTCTGTAAAGCCTTCTCTGACTAAGGGGAAAAAAAGGTCTTGTAGGTCATTTTAATGTGTCACCTGTCAGTCCCAGTCTGGCCAGAGGTCAGTGGTCTGGTCCGTTCTGTGGTTCAGGAAAGGGTCGACCCGTCATGAGCTCATGGGGAGGAAAACTGGGAGTCAAAGTTACCAACATCCTGAATTAAAGGAGCTGAGGGAAGGAAAGATCAGATGTTATCTTACCCTTTCACAAACAATAGTAGATCAAAATAAGTTCATGTAGCTTAACGAACTTTAGATTAAATTTTGAATTTTAAACTTTGTCACAAATCATTGAATTATTCCATAATTTCAAACTTACCCAGTAAATGTACTTCCTTAGTGTTCGGTACCCTTATCACTTCTGCACCTGCAGAAATCCAAACAAACTTCTCCTCAGCAGAGGAGGGAGGGGGACAGTGTCTGTGTCAGTGGGCTGCAGCAATGTAAACAAGCACAGCCTTCTCTGTTGCTTCCACCAGACATGATGTGTGTGGAAGAAGAATATAGGCTTTCCATCCGATTTCAAGAACGATGTTTCCAAGGCGAAGCAAAATCAAAGAACCAGAAACAAGAGTTTCATGAGGTGAAGAAACACCAAACCAGGGGAGCAAGAAGCTGAACCATCAACAAACATCAACAAAGCTGGTTTTTCCCAAACACACATCAGACAGTCAGGCTGAGGTGTTCAAACTTCATCCAGAAGTCTAGCAGTCGTTTCTTTAGGTTGTTTATTTATTCACCTCTCAATTATCAACCCAAATTCCACATGGACTGTTCCAGATGGAAAAATAAACAGCATCTATATGGATCCTTATTAGTTTAGCTTTGCTGTTTTGCTCTTGTTTTATCTTCTTTCCACCCTTTTCTTCATCAGAACAAATAAAATATGTTCTGTTGAAGAAAAACCTATAAATTTTCAGTCAATTTTAATCTCCAGATATATCTGAGCTATGGATCCATTGAGAATAGATCATTTTAAGGTCTCCACTATTCATCTTAAGGTAGGAATTAAATCCTGTTATTTATATCCTCTATCATTGTAATCATTATTATTAATGTTATCGTTATTATTTCCAATTGAGTAATTTGAACACTGTATAATTATTAACCAATAATTATGTTAAATATATTTGCATATTTATTCCAGATCAGCTTAAGATAGATTTACTTCTTAAAGAATTGTAAATTTAAAAGCAAATTCAATCAGCCTAATTTATACTAGTTATTTGTGCTACACACATATAGATTTATTTACCCTTCAAGTTTAATCTAAAATCTTAAAGAATTAAGGTTAACAAATTAAACTTTAGCATTTAGCATTTAAATAATGACTCAGGTCCTTGATTATTTGAAGAAATGCCCAATTATTGTTAAACAAGCATAATCTGTTCATTTGATTTAATTTTTAAAATCTGTGTCATTAAACTTTATTTATTGTGATATTTGAACCTTATGTCAATCCCCTTTATTACTAATTTAAACAGCTGTGCATTATCTTTAACACATTTAACTCCTGCTTTGTTTTGAAAACAGGTTAGGGAAAAGAATGAGCCACAGAAACTAGAAACTGTCCTTATTTTACAGTTTAACCTTAATTATTCCCTCATTTCTATTTTACCAAGACAAAAAATAACTAAACTATAATTTCACAAATGGACAACATACAATAGTTAGAGTGGATCCACAGACACTACAGACAACATATAAGACAACAAATGGCCATAACATAAATGATTAAACGTAATTGTTGTTGCATGCAAACCTTAATGTGTGTCATGTCAGGACCTTTTCTCTCACGGGGGGGCCCTTAGCCTGCCCATCTTTACCGAACCTCCTGTAACTGGGTCAACGGTAAAATTGACGCTTTTCTGTCTATTTATACGCAGGTACTTTAACTCTAGTCAATAAACAGCGAATCAGTTACTATTCTGCTGTAAGCCAACCATTTATAACTTTATGTCAGGTGCTATTTCAGTTCTAATTCTGAAAGTTAGGATGTTTTTTTTTTGTTTTTATCATCCTAGATTTAAATCCATTAAGCAGGTTTTAGGTTTTATTTATTTTTAAAACATACTTGTTTTAAATGTGCCAAAAAAAATATTATTAATATTTCACTCTCTCAGGAAAATATGCCACTTTGATTCAAATCTTTCAGGAATTAATTATTTATTTTTGAAAATCTATAATTTTAGTTAATAAACTCATAGCTTTTATATATTTTAGTTGCATTTTCCAAATTATATCCCATATATTTGATTAACTGTAAGGTTTATTTATTTTAAACACTTAAGGGATGAAAAATTCTGATTTCATTGTTTATATGTTTTAAATGATATAAGTAAATAATAATATTTTTGGAGGAAAGGAAAATCAATTTCTCTTAGTTTTTCATTTAGTGAAATCTAATTCAGATTAAACTGACATATAACTTTAGACTTTATCCTATTGGATTATATTATTCATCCTTTTTCCTCTATAAGTTGCTGTTTTGTTTACATTTTCATAAGTCAGAACAACAGTCAGCTTTTCTCTGTCTTAGTCAGAACCTCAGACATTCATGGCACAGGGACAAAGCAACAACCACAAAATCATGAAGAGATGAAGCTAATCTCTCCGAGTGGCTGCTGTGGAAATAGAGAATTTGGTTTGTGACTAAAACCTGTGCGCATTTCACAACTACTGTGTCAGACCATGTTTGGACCCTTTTCTCTCTCTGGATTTGCCTAAGTTTTCATCTCCAGGTCCGTCCATAACATTATGGAACATTGTGACAGCAGGAAATGAACAAAACGAGACCCGTCCTGTTTTTAAACAACCACAGGCCTGATAAAAAACGTTTTGTTTTCCAGTCCTGAAGCCGACATAGGAAAAGACAGTTGCTGCTGAGTTTCTCTCTTTTAAAAAGATAATTTTTGGTTTAGATATTTAAGGTTGGTTCTAATTTGATCAGAAATTACACTAAAAGAATCATGGTTTAGTGAAAGCCAACCAGGCCGTTCATTATCACCCTCATTAGACATTTTCCCATAGATAAAGTCATGTCAGTCAGAAAGTCTGTCAGCAAGCATTTTCTTCATTGCAAGATGCAGAAAGGAATCTAATAAGAGAAAGTTATCAAACTTTTCTTGAATAGTTGGAAGTCTATGGAAATGGAAAATAAAATAAAATAAAAGGAAAGAAAATAAAATATATAATTGATCACTTTACCCTTTACTGATTTCTGCCAACAGGCGGTTTCAGTCCTGGAGCTCCACCACCTCAGTCAAAAAGGTCAGCCACTTCTCAAACAAAAAAAAATATTCACTAATTAAAAAAAAATAATAATTTAGCACCGGAGAGAAGGAAAGCCTTATGTTGGTGCACCTCCTCCTTGTTTCCCCACAAAAAAAAAAAAAAAATCCCCAGTGTCTCTGTCCTCATGGTTTTTGCACACACACACATTGTGGAGCAAGTTGCAGCTCAGGTGAGCTATTAGGGTCAGGGGTTCAGAGCAGATGAAAATCCTTTTGTGTTGCTTTCCCCAGATTTTAACCCATCATTTCCATCCGGTTGCTGTGTCGGTGTGTGTGCCTTGGGGGGGGGGGGGGGGGGGGTGGGGGGAGATTGATGCTTGAAGCAGGCTGCCTTTCTCCGGCGGGCTGATGGGAGGGGGGCATCTCCTCCAGGTCTGAATTCTGAGCGGCTCCGATCAGGGAGTCCATGTTTGAAGGGCAGGGAGTAAAAAAAAAACAATGATTAGTTTGAGTTTCAATATTTCAAATGAATAATAATAATAAAAAAATAGAATAAAATAAAGTTGTTCATCTTTACCATATAAAAGAAGAAGCCTTTTCAGGAAAGGAATGTCATCTCGTCAGTCACCCCACTTCATCCTTCAGTCACTTTAAGTCACGTTCCCTCTCGTCACAAACTTTTCTCATCTAATTTTCTCAAATTTTGTTTTTATCATCAACCTTACTTTTCTCTATTTAATTTTGTATGTTTAATTCCTCCATTTTATTCTATTTTAAGTTTTTTTCGGTTTTTAAAACTTTTAATTTGACCTTATTTTATGCCCTACTTACTTTTTTTCTGTAATAATTTAAATAGTTTTTTATTTTTAGCTATGAGTTATTAACTTCCTGTAAAAATTGAGAGAGTTTTGTTTTTTTTAAAAGCACCATTGAAATTAAAATTCATTATTATAACTTATAGTGTAAGTTTAATATGTAACACAGTGTAAATATGTTTAGTATCAGGTTTAAACACTGCCTTTTTTGACTTCTTATTTTAACCCATTTCTTTTTTAAGCTGAGAGTTTCTTTGAACTCTCCTTTTAACCATCCATCATTTTAAACTGTTTTCTCTCTTTTTTTTTTTTTTTTTTTTTTTTCAAAATCTGTAAATTTCTTACCTTACCTTCTCTTTAGCCTCTAACTTCTCATGATATTCGTTTATCTTATCTTCAACATTTTTGTCTATTGCAACATTAAAAGAACCCTACTTTCTCTGCAGTTGACCAAAAATTTCTCCTTGGGCAGTTGACAATTCCCTGGAACCTTGCCTTTTGTTCTACTACCATACTGTAGAACTGCAAAACCTTTCCCAATATCTACAGGTAATTTAACTCTGCCCGATACACACCAACCCTATGGTGCCAACCTGGATAACTGGGGGGGATCCCACTCTAGATTACCGACGTCTCAGTAAAATTAAATGCCTTCTGGTGGCACCTACAACCTTCCTCTCACCCTTAGAGAGAGCCTAACGTTCCTATGCGAGGTCTTTTGGTTCCCAGGTGGAACAAAAACCTGAACTGCCTTTCTGCTCCCCAAAAAGGAAAATTATCTGTTATTTCATATGTATAATCTTTAGTATTATACAAATTTTAGTACATTAAAATAATTAACCTATTAATTAGTTTCTTGCTAGATTATAATTTTAATGGAGAAGAAGAGGACTTTGTTTGAACAAATTTTCCAGAATTTGATTTCTAATTATCTTTAAATCTGTAAACAACCTGTTGTTTTGTGATTTAGTTTTTGAAATCTAATCTAAATTGTGCCGACAAAAGATCATCTCACCGTCTCAAAAAAAATGGTTCGTTTTGATCCTCCTGCTGACCTCTAGGGACCTCGATGCCAGAAGTCCTCACTCCCTTAACATTCTAACCGGGGTATTGAGGCTGGAAGACTGCTTCCTCCAGGTGGTACCTGACACTTCTGACAATCGCTGTCCTCAGAAAAAATCAGTCAAAGAGAACTGCCTTGACAACGCCAAATTGTCGTGGGAAAAAAGTATTCAACTATTCATCCTAGTTAAATAAACGGAGATCGATGGATTTCACTCAGTCGGCACATTTATTAAAATCTTTGCAAAGAGAGAACAGTCATCATGGCACAGCATTCTGCTCTGTTCTGATCTGGGCAGGGTTCGTTCCCCCCTAGTTACAACAATCGAAAGCAGTCAGAGTCATAACAAATTACACACACTTTGCTTAACTGTAACATGTTATGAATAAACCTTGAGAAAGAATCTGGATTGTTATGGGAAGAAGCTATGTCTGGTCTACAAACAACATTCTGCAGGGAATGGTGTGGCCTTGAGAGAGAAACAGACTAAGTGAAAACTTTTATAGTGAGTAAATATGAATATTAATATATAATGAGAGAAAGATATAAATTTTCCCACAACAAGTATAGTGTGCGAAGGTCTTTGGATCTGGAGGACTTATGTCTGCATTTGCAAAAGCCAAATCCCGTAAGCAGCAATTCTGGAAGCAGTATAGGACCTAGGGCTGGCCGATATAGAAAAAAAGCTTATCGATAAAAAAAAAAATACATATTGATCAATATCGATAATTATTGAAAAGATTTGAAACCATATTTTTTGTGCAGCTCTGCCTGGACATTTTATGATATTGCTAAATGATTTAATTTGAATAAAGAACACAATCACAGACTTCCAATAAAATATTTATTTAACCAAATTTTTTAACCATAACAAAATTGTTTTAAAGAAAAATAACTTAAGAGACCTGAATTATGTTATTCAATACTGACAAAGAATAAACTAAAGTGACCAGAAAAGTGACCAAAATAAATATAACAAATAAATAAATGGACCCCCCACAACCGCTGCCGCCCCCATTTTTCTAAGCTGAACCTGGTTCAGCTTAGTTTCCTGCTTTAACCTGAGTTATTACTTTGAAGTTTCTGGCCCCTCAGCATTTTTCTCTCAATTGTTAGAACTACGTGGGAAACTGCCCTGAAACTGAAAATATATATTTTCCCGAAATTCCCGAAGATTCCTCGGAGGCGATGCAGAGCCGCGCCGGGGCCTGAACAGCTCTTCTCCTGCGGGTGTGAGCGGCTGAGATAATAAAAAAAAGTTGGTTGTGTTATCAGACTTCTTTTTCACTGGTTCCCTACACATTTTACAGATGACTGTGGTTTGTTTTTTGTCCGACTTTCCATGACCGAAATACTGCCAAACTGGCGAACTACAAAAACCCTTCTTTGAAACAATTTCCTCCGCCTCTCCTTGCTGCAACATCTTCATGTGCTCTGTGTTGTGGTTTGAGAGGGCGGCGCTTTGTGACGGCGTGCCTGGGTCCGCGATTGTGATTGGTTGGGAGGAAGCAGTGACTAGCATAAACCTACATGCTAGGCTACAATGAGAAGGAAGGAAAACTGCGTTTCTTTTTTATCGAACTTTTATCGACCCTCTTTTTTCTATTGCGCCACACGTCTATTGATCGATGTATATCGTTATTGAATTATCGCCCAGCCCTAATAGGACCCCAATAATTTCACTACACTTACTATAGCTACTTTATATTTTGTACAAAGTTTATATTGGGTTTCTTAAAGTAATTTACTTTTTATTTTATTTTATTATACATTTATTTTAATTTATTAGTTTATTCTTTACTTTTATTCTTTTATATTTTCCAAAATAACCAGGTTGTTCATGTTTAGAAAATTTGGAATAAAAAAAAGGAGCAGAAGGCAAGGGGGGACAACTGGCTGGAGAAGGTGGAGGAGCAGGAGCAGGTTCAGAGGTTGAGGGAAGCTTAGGTACATCTCGGAGTGGAGGTCTGGGTGGTGAAGGTTTATTGAACAGTTTTGCATTGGTGTCCAGTATGTTCCATTTTATTTGGTCTATGTATCTTAGACTTAGACTTAGACTTAGACTTCTTAGACTTAGACTTCTTTATTTGTCATTTTGTATGCACAGGGTGCATACAGAACGAAATTGCGTTACATACAGCTTATGAACGTTGCATTGATATTTCACAATGGCACGAGTTATAGAAAAATACAAAAAGTGCAGCAGTGGTCAAAGTGTGAACAGTGCAGAGGATAAGAGACAGTGTGCAAGTTGCAGTGGTTCAGTGCAAAATGGCATTTGTGCAAAAAAATGCGTTATTGAAAAATACAATGAGATGAACAATTTAAAGGGCTAAAAGTTAAAAGTTCAGCAGCATTTGATGCCCGATAATGTGCAATAGGTGCAGAGTTCGGATTGTGGATCAAAGGTTCAACAGTCTGATGGCAGTGGGGAAGAAGCTGTTGCACAACCTGGTGGATCTGCAGCGGATGCTGCGGAACCTCTTTCCAGAGGGCAGCAGGGAGAACAGTCCATGGTGGGGGTGTGAGGGGTCTTTGATGATATTACGGGCTCGGGACACACAGCGCTGTGATGAAATGTCCTTAATGGAGGGAAGAGGAGCCCCAATGATTCCTTCCGCTGTCCTCACCACCCTCCTCACATTCTTCCAGTCAGAAGCTCTGCAGCCTCCACACCACAGAGAGAGACAGCTGGTCAGAACGCTCTCTATGGTGCTTCTGTAGAAGGCTGTGAGGATGGGCGGGGGCAGGCGGGCTCTCCTCATCCTCCGCAGAAAGTACAAGCGCTTCTGTGCCCTCTTCACTAGAGATGAAGTGTTTACAGTCCAGGTGAGGTTGTCCGTGATGTGCACCCCCAGGAACTTTGTGCTGCTGACCACCTCCACAGCTGAGCTGTTGATGAGCAGTGGAGCATGGTGGGGGCGGTTTTTCCTGAAGTCGACGATGATCTCCTTCGTCTTCTCCACGTTCAGGATCAGACTGTTTTCACTGCACCAGTCCACCAGCTGCTCCACCTCCTCTCTGTAGTCCCGGTCGTTGTCGTCCCTGATGAGGCCCACCACCGTGGTGTCGTCCGCAAACTTCACGATGTGATTGGTGGTGAACCTGGGGACGCAGTCATATGTCATCAGGGTGAACAGCAGGGGGCTCAGGACGCAGCCCTGAGGGGAGCCCGTGCTGAGGGTGATGACATCAGAGGTGTTCTGACCGACCCGGACTGACTGAGGTCTGTTGGTGAGGAAGTCCAGCAGCCAGTTTCGAAGGGGTGTGTTGAAGCCCAGATGTTCCAGCTTTCCCACCAGGTGCTGTGGGATGATGGTGTTAAACGCTGAACTGAAGTCCAGGAACAGCATCCGCACGTGGGTGTTCTTCTCCTCCAGGTGGGCCAGGCTCAGGTGAAGAGCAGAGGAGATGGCGTCCTCAGTGGAGCGGTTTCGCCGGTAGGCAAACTGGAACGGGTCGAGTGTTGGGGGGAGACTGGAGACGATGTGTTCCTTTACCAGCCTTTCAAAGCACTTCATCATGATGGGAGTCAGTGCGACGGGCCGGTAGTCGTTGTAGCAGGTGACTTGAGGTTTCTTTGGCACTGGGATGATGGAGGCAGACTTGAAGCATGCTGGCACTGTGGCTTGCTCCAGCGAGGTGTTAAAAATGTCCGTGAGGACACCAGCTAGCTGACCTGCACACTCCTTGAGCACCCGCCCAGGTATGTTGTCGGGACCTGGGGCCTTCCGCGGGTTGACCCTCCTCAGAGTCTTCCACACGTCGGCTGTGTCAAGGCAGAGAACCTCCTCTTCCTGATGTGGGACAGCCTTCACTGCTGGAGTGCGATTTAGTGCCTCAAACCTCCCAAAGAAGTTATTTAGTCCGTTTAGGAAGTCAGCATCAACTTCATCCACCGGGGCAGGGGGCGTGTTGTAGTCTGTGATCGCCCGTATGCCTTGCCACATGCTCCTGGTGTTGCTGGCGTCGTGGAACAGATGCTGGATTTTCTGGTTATGGTTCCGCTTTGCTAACCTGATGGCACGGTTCAGGGTGGCTCTAGCTGTCCTCAGTGCCTCCTTGTCACCAGACTTGAAGGCTGAGTTCCGTGCTTTTAGCGCGTGGCGGACCTCCTCAGTCATCCAGGGCCGTTGGTTGGCTCGGGTGGTGATGGTCTTTGTTGTGCTGACGTCCTCGATGCAGTGGTTGATGTAGGCTGAAACAGTCATGGCGTACTCATCAACATTGATCTTGTTGTCATATGTTGCTGCTGATTTGAACATGTCCCATTCAGAGCATTCAAAGCAGTCCTGGAGTGCATCCATGGCCCCCTCCGTCCAGACCCTCACCTGCTTCACTGTAGGTTTTGCTCTGATCAGCAGGGGTCTGTATGCAGGAATTAGCATCACAGAAAGGTGGTCTGAGGAGCCGATGTGGGGGCGGGGGGCTGCTCTGAATGCGTCTTTTATGTTTGTATAAACTAAGTCCAGAGTGTTCTCTCCACGAGTAGCAAAATCCACGTGTTGATAAAAATGAGGGAGAACAGTTTTCATATTCGCCTGATTAAAATCTCCAGCAATGATGAAAACGCCCTCTGTGTGTGTAGATTGCAGCTCAGAGACAGTCCGATAGAGAACACTCATGGCCTCCTTTGTATCAGCGCTGGGGGGGACATACACCGCTGTGATGGTAACAACAGTGAACTCTCTGGGCAGGTAAAAGGGTCTGCAGCTAACAGTCAGAAGCTCTATGTCCGGAGAGCAAAAACTTGAGACTATTCTAGCATTTTTACACCAGTTGTTATTGATGTAAACACAGAGTCCGCCTCCTCGGCTCTTACCGCTGAGTTCTTTGTTTCTGTCGGCGCGGAAAGTAGCTAGCCCCTCCAGGCTAATGGCGTTGTCCGGGGTTGATGATGTGAGCCACGTCTCTGTCAGAATGAGAGCGCAACAGTCCCTAAACTCCCTCTTTGCTGAGAGCTCGAGTTGAAGATGGTCAGTTTTGTTATCCAGTGAACGTACGTTGGAGAGCAGGATGGATGGAAGCGATGGTCTGTGGGGGTTAGCCTTTAGCTTGGCTGCTAAACCTCCGCGACAGCCGCGTTTCCTCGGCCGGCTGCACCGCTTTCGCTTGGCTCTCCTCCAGCGTGAGCCGCTCGACGGGTCCGCTGCATCGCAGGCCTCCGGGGCTTGATCCCGGAGCACTCCGGAGTCACGTAAACAGTCGAGCGTAGTGGTGGTTACAAGTCCAAATACACTGCATGATCGTAACTCCAGCAGGCGCTGGCGGTCCAGTGATGATCTGCTAGGTAGATAAGCAGTTTGCAGCGGGTTTGGCGGTATATTTTTATGAAAATCTCCGCAAGTTGGTCGGAGCTGTATGCCAGCCGCTGCCGCCAGGGGCGCCGCCATTCTCCTGTATCCTGTTTGTTGGAAGAAGGTCCGGAGTTCTGGATAGTTATTGAGTTGAATTAATAAATTATCTGCTGCTCCCATCCGCTCCCAGGGTGGAGAGATGGTGGTTAGACTGTCTATGGCTTGTCTGAGGAGTATGGGTATTTCACTTGCCGTTACTTCTGCTGGGTCCATGTTTTTGGCTGGGTCCTTCTGTCACAATTTGGCTATGGTTAGTTGACCCAAAAGCAGAGGAATGGAGTAAGACTGAATACTCAAAAGAAAAACATAACAGAAACAGAAACCTGACATTTGGTAAACAACAGGCTCTGGTTTATAAAGGGCTTTGGTATATAACTGGTTCTGGAATATAACGGGCTCTGGTTTATAAAGGGCTCTGGTTTATAACGGGCTCTGGTTTATAACAGGCTTTGGTTTATAACGGGCTCTGGTTTATAAAGGGCTCTGGTTTATAACCGGCTTTGGTTTATAACGGGCTCTGGTTTATAAAGGGCTTTGGTTTATAAAGGGCTTTGGTTTATAAAGGGCTCTGGTTTATAAAGGGCTCTGGTTTATAAAGGGCTCTGGTTTATAAAGGGCTCTGGTTTATAAAGGGCTCTGGTTTATAACGGGCTCTGGTTTATAAAGGGCTTTGGTTTATAAAGGGCTCTGGTTTATAAAGGGCTTTGGTTTATAACGGGCTCTGGTTTATAAAGGGCTCTGGTTTATAACGGGCTCTGGTTTATAACGGGCTTTGGTTTATAACAGGCTCTGGTTTATAAAGGGCTTTGGTTTATAAAGGGCTCTGGTTTATAACGGGCTCTGGTTTATAAAGGGCTTTGGTTTATAAAGGGCTCTGGTTTATAAAGGGCTTTGGTTTATAAAGGGCTCTGGTTTATAACGGGCTCTGGTTTATAAAGGGCTCTGGTTTATAAAGGGCTCTGGTTTATAACGGGCTCTGGTTTATAACGGGCTCTGGTTTATAAAGGGCTCTGGTTTATAACGGGCTCTGGTTTATAACCGGCTCTGGTTTATAAAGGGCTTTGGTTTATAAAGGGCTTTGGTTTATAAAGGGCTCTGGTTTATAAAGGGCTTTGGTTTATAAAGGGCTCTGGTTTATAAAGGGCTCTGGTTTATAATGGGCTCTGGTTTATAACAGGCTTTGGTTTATAAAGGGCTCTGGTTTATAACGGGCTCTGGTTTATAAAGGGCTCTGGTTTATAACCGGCTCTGGTTTATAAAGGGCTTTGGTTTATAAAGGGCTCTGGTTTATAACGGGCTCTGGTTTATAACGGGCTCTGGTTTATAAAGGGCTCTGGTTTATAACCGGCTCTGGTTTATAAAGGGCTCTGGTTTATAAAGGGCTCTGGTTTATAAAAGGCTCTGGTTTATAACAGGCTTTGGTTTATAACGGGCTCTGGTTTATAAAGGGCTCTGGTTTATAAAGGGCTCTGGTTTATAACAGGCTCTGGTTTATAACCGGCTTTGGTTTATAAAGGGCTTTGGTTTATAAAGGGCTCTGGTTTATAAAGGGCTCTGGTTTATAAAGGGCTTTGGTTTATAATGGGCTCTGGTTTATAAAGGGCTCTGGTTTATAAAGGGCTCTGGTTTATAACGGGCTCTGGTTTATAAAGGGCTTTGGTTTATAACAGGCTCTGGTTTATAACGGGCTTTGGTTTATAATGGGCTTTGGTTTATAAAGGGCTCTGGTTTATAAAGGGCTCTGGTTTATAACCGGCTTTGGTTTATAAAGGGCTCTGGTTTATAACAGGCTCTGGTTTATAACCGGCTTTGGTTTATAAAGGGCTCTGGTTTATAACGGGCTCTGGTTTATAACCGGCTTTGGTTTATAAAGGGCTCTGGTTTATAAAGGGCTCTGGTTTATAAAGGGCTCTGGTTTATAAAGGGCTCTGGTTTATAACGGGCTCTGGTTTATAACGGGCTTTGGTTTATAAAGGGCTCTGGTTTATAACAGGCTCTGGTTTATAACCGGCTTTGGTTTATAAAGGGCTCTGGTTTATAAAGGGCTCTGGTTTATAACCGGCTTTGGTTTATAAAGGGCTCTGGTTTATAAAGGGCTCTGGTTTATAACAGGCTCTGGTTTATAAAGGGCTCTGGTTTATAAAGGGCTTTGGTTTCTAAAGGGCTTTGGTTTATAAAGGGCTCTGGTTTATAACGGGCTCTGGTTTATAAAGGGCTCTGGTTTATAACAGGCTCTGGTTTATAACTGGCTTTGGTTTATAACGGGCTCTGGTTTATAACCGGCTTTGGTTTATAAAGGGCTCTGGTTTATAAAGGGCTCTGGTTTATAACGGGCTCTGGTTTATAACCGGCTTTGGTTTATAAAGGGCTCTGGTTTATAAAGGGCTCTGGTTTATAAAGGGCTCTGGTTTATAAAGGGCTCTGGTTTATAACGGGCTCTGGTTTATAACCGGCTCTGGTTTATAAAGGGCTTTGGTTTCTAAAGGGCTTTGGTTTATAAAGGGCTTTGGTTTATAAAGGGCTCTGGTTTATAAAGGGCTCTGGTTTATAAAGGGCTCTGGTTTATAACGGGCTCTGGTTTATAAAGGGCTCTGGTTTATAAAGGGCTCTGGTTTATAATGGGCTCTGGTTTATAACGGGCTTTGGTTTATAAAGGGCTCTGGTTTATAACCGGCTCTGGTTTATAACCGGCTTTGGTTTATAACGGGCTCTGGTTTATAACGGGCTCTGGTTTATAACTGGCTTTGGTTTATAAAGGGCTCTGGTTTATAAAGGGCTCTGGTTTATAACGGGCTCTGGTTTATAACCGGCTTTGGTTTATAAAGGGCTCTGGTTTATAACGGGCTCTGGTTTATAAAGGGCTCTGGTTTATAAAGGGCTCTGGTTTATAAAGGGCTCTGGTTTATAACGGGCTCTGGTTTATAACGGGCTCTGGTTTATAACGGGCTCTGGTTTATAATTGGCTCTGGTTTATAAAGGGCTTTGGTTTCTAAAGGGCTCTGGTTTATAAAGGGCTCTGGTTTATAAAGGGCTCTGGTTTATAACGGGCTCTGGTTTATAACAGGCTTTGGTTTATAAAGGGCTCTGGTTTATAAAGGGCTCTGGTTTATAAAGGGCTCTGGTTTATAACCGGCTCTGGTTTATAAAGGGCTTTGGTTTATAAAGGGCTCTGGTTTATAAAGGGCTTTGGTTTATAAAGGGCTCTGGTTTATAAAGGGCTCTGGTTTATAACAGGCTCTGGTTTATAAAGGGCTCTGGTTTATAACGGGCTCTGGTTTATAACCGGCTCTGGTTTATAACCGGCTCTGGTTTATAAAGGGCTTTGGTTTATAAAGGGCTCTGGTTTATAAAGGGCTTTGGTTTATAAAGGGCTCTGGTTTATAAAGGGCTCTGGTTTATAACCGGCTCTGGTTTATAAAGGGCTTTGGTTTATAAAGGGCTCTGGTTTATAAAGGGCTCTGGTTTATAATGGGCTCTGGTTTATAACAGGCTTTGGTTTATAAAGGGCTCTGGTTTATAACGGGCTCTGGTTTATAAAGGGCTCTGGTTTATAAAGGGCTCTGGTTTATAACCGGCTCTGGTTTATAAAGGGCTTTGGTTTATAAAGGGCTCTGGTTTATAAAGGGCTTTGGTTTATAAAGGGCTCTGGTTTATAAAGGGCTCTGGTTTATAATGGGCTCTGGTTTATAACGGGCTTTGGTTTATAAAGGGCTCTGGTTTATAACGGGCTCTGGTTTATAAAGGGCTCTGGTTTATAAAGGGCTCTGGTTTATAACCGGCTCTGGTTTATAAAGGGCTTTGGTTTATAAAGGGCTCTGGTTTATAACGGGCTCTGGTTTATAACGGGCTCTGGTTTATAAAGGGCTCTGGTTTATAACCGGCTCTGGTTTATAAAGGGCTTTGGTTTATAAAGGGCTCTGGTTTATAAAGGGCTCTGGTTTATAACGGGCTCTGGTTTATAACAGGCTTTGGTTTATAACGGGCTCTGGTTTATAAAGGGCTCTGGTTTATAAAGGGCTCTGGTTTATAACAGGCTTTGGTTTATAACCGGCTTTGGTTTAAAAAGGGCTTTGGTTTATAAAGGGCTCTGGTTTATAAAGGGCTCTGGTTTATAAAGGGCTCTGGTTTATAAAGGGCTCTGGTTTATAAAGGGCTCTGGTTTATAACAGGCTCTGGTTTATAAAGGGCTTTGGTTTATAACAGGCTCTGGTTTATAACGGGCTTTGGTTTATAATGGGCTCTGGTTTATAAAGGGCTCTGGTTTATAAAGGGCTCTGGTTTATAACCGGCTCTGGTTTATAAAGGGCTTTGGTTTATAAAGGGCTCTGGTTTATAAAGGGCTCTGGTTTATGAAG
>NW_024038666.1:0-19465 GCF_016077235.1 Cyprinodon tularosa | reverse complement strand
ATTGTAAAGGGTTTTAGTCCATCAGCTGTGTCTATTTAAGCTAGAGATTGTGTTTGATGGAGACTGAATGCTGTGGAGCCTAATAAACCTGTTGATGCCTCAACTTTACTCTGCCTGACAAGTTCATTGCCTCACTGAAAATCCAGCCGAGAGGTCGCCTGCTAACAGGGCCCTTTGGTACCAATTGAGCATCATTGCAATGCCACAGCCTACCTGAGTATTGTTGCTGACCATGTCCATCCCTTTATGATCACAATGTACCCAACTTCTGATGGCTACTTTCAGCAGGATAAAGCTGGAATCATCTCAGGCTGGTTTCTTGAACATGACAATGAGTTCACTGTACTCAAATGGCCTCCACAGTCACCAGATCTCAATCCAATAGAGCATCTTTGGGATGTGGTGGAACGGGAGATTCGCATCATGGATGTGCAGCCGACAAATCTGCGGCCACTGTGTGATGCCATCATGTCAATATGGACCAAACTCCCTGAGGAATGCTTCCAGCACCTTGTTGAATCCATGCCACGAAGAATTGAAGCAGTTCTGAAGGCAAAAGGGGGTCCGACCCGTTACTAGCATGGGGTACCTAATAAAGTGGCCCGTGAGTGTATATCCCTAGTTGCGGTCGAGAACGCGCCTGGCTCTGTACAACTCCATATCAACGAGGAAAACAGATTAAAATATGACCAATGGAGCTACTTGCTGTTATATTAATGATATAAAAATGTGGGAATTACGTGGGGAAAGAATTGTGGTTATTTGGCAGATTCATTTACAAAAGTACGGGGGTTATGAACAACATTAAATCCAAAGATTTTGTCCGAGGTATGGCTGATTTATTTGTTGTAGTCTCTTGTTATTCACACACAACAATAAACAGTGATAGCTGACGTGAGTTTGGAAACTGCAAAGCTTTGTCTGAAGCGGGAAATCAAAGCGCATCTACACAGCACAGCGTTCACAGACCAGTGTGATGCATTTACGAGCATCGAATAGCTACAATGTAGGATTCAGAAAGAGATGTTGAAATGTCTGAAAGGTCGGAAACAAGCAAGAACGTATCGGTAGATGGAGACCAACAAGACCTCCCTCATCCTTGGCCCCATCTCAAATTTTTTGAAATAGTTGAAAAATTGAGCTTTCAATTCATATAATAGCGTCTGGCCTTTTTTTTTTTTAAAGGTTACTTTATACTTTTGTACTTTAAGTAGTTTTTGGTGCTCACACTTCACTTTTACTTGAGAAAAGAGGTCAAGTTGATACTTCAACTTTTACCAGAGTGTTTTTAAATTGCAGTATCTATACTTCTACTGAAGTAACAAATGTGGGTACTTTTAACACTACTGGTTATCAGGAATTCAGATGAGGAAGATCAGTGGTGTCTATATTAGGGTTGCCATGGAGATTGAACACATATTACTTCTGCTAAGAAAACGTTTCACATTGCTTTAAAAATGGTGTAAAAATGTCTCTGCCTAACCACTGTGATGCTTTCTGTGTGTATGTTCTGTCTTTGAATTCAGACATTTTCACCAAATAGTCCATAACCAAAAACAGGGAACATTTTACTTGCCATTATTCACTATTTTCACAAACTAGCAACCCTTTCTTTGCTCGTAATTGCCATAATAGTAGTTCTGCTGATCAGACATCAGGTTTAAAATCACCCTATCCCAGCTTTTAAAAGCCTTCTGTTTTCTTGATACAAATGTAGCCTATCCTGGTTATGTCACTCTCTGTGGTCCATATTTTCCGCTTTGGATGTCATGCTTTGTTAAATGATTTATCCTTAAAGGGGCGAGTTGCAGCAATCTCCCACCAGTAGCTTTACATGATACACACAAAAACTATTCTTATAACATTGATTTGTAACAAAAAGCAAAAGTTTTAAGTGAAAAAGTAGAACTCCAAACCTTTGTATAATTTGTTCAGTCAGGTCATCAATTAATAATATGCTTTAGTAGTTATTAGAGCTTTGGAGCTCAGGTCACGGGGCACTGTCGCTCCAGTCTCTGCAGGCAATTCCAGGGAGTTATCCTCTCAAACTTGGAGCCAAAGAGGGAAGTCCAGGGGGAGGCAGCATCCTGGGGATGTGGCATAATGAGAACCACAGCTTGCTACCACTGTCTGGATTAAGTGATCTCCTGGGAGGGCGCTGGCAGATTACAGGAGTAGCTGGCAGAGATTGGGTAGGCAGGTGGACCTGAATGACAGGAGAGCTCTTTAACGCAGAATGGTTGACCACAGGGAAGCGCACACATAGACACTAGGTGGTGCTAGATGGCCTACACCCTCATGCCCAACTAAAAAAGTGCAATAATGATGATTCCTTCTTTTAGACAGTGTAGTCTAGAAGGGGGGCCATTTCTAGATTAAAAAAAAAAAAATTGTTTTAAAAATTTGTTAACTTCGATACTTTTGCATGACAACACCCCCTCTTGCCTCACCCCCACCAAAACTTTAAATTGTTTGAAATGGTTAATTATTTTATGGACACCAGTGTTTCATTATACTGTGTTCTTTTGTTACCAATCTTACGTAAAACCTACCTGTAGAGCAGGAATAATCAACATTTTTAAGGCTGTGGGCCATTTAAAGGGTAGGGAGTCATAAGAAGGGCTACCAATTCTGACAAATGCACAGAAAGGTTCAGTGTTCAACTACACTGTGTGCATTATAAACATATTTCTATTGTTTGTTTGATTTTTAAAATTTTATTTTAGACATTGTCATTTTAAAATGCTTAATAAATAATAACAAGGTTTGAAGTCAAACAGTTTCGGCACCCCCCTTTTTATTTATTTATTTTTTTATTCCCAACAAGAAAGAAACAGGAAAAAGAGAAATTTCAAACTTGTAGAGAGCAAAATGTGTACCAGGTAAAATATATTTGGAAGATAGATTTGCAAAGCTATCAAATAATCCCGTACTCCTGTATAGCAGGTTTATAGTGGTTTTAAACCCCTATTGTACCAAACTGAAAATGATGGGTCAAAGAGAGATGGAGGAAACAAATTATTGTTAACCAAGGGGCATAAAGGTGAGGCACCAAAAAACTTTAACTGTCTGCTAAATTGAGACCAGATTTTAAGTGTATTAAGGACAACTTGATTATTAGTGAATAAAGATAATTTTATAGGTAATGAAGAAAAATTAGACCAGATAATGAAGACCCAACACACGAAGTTCTCATTTGCACCAGGAAGAACTAGACAATTTTAGCCAATAACACATTTTCTGTATCTGAGCAGACCAATAATATGATTGAAAAGTTCACCACTGAGTTTACATCTTTGCAAAAATGTTTTACGAATTAGAGAGGGTTTCCCATATCCAATGAAGTCTCTAATCAATCTATTCAAGGAATCAAAAAAGATATTTGGCATAAAAAGAGGAATAGATTGAAAAAGAAAAAGATATTTTGGTAAGACATTTTCATTTTAATTACATTAATCTTGCCCAAAAATGAAAGAGGAAGATTAGGCCACCTCTGAAAATCAGATGCAGTTTTTGCAGTAAGAGGCGAAAAGTTAGCAGCAGCAAGGCCAGATAAAGAACGTGACATATATACCAAGATATTTGAATCCTGTGAGACTTAATTTGAAGGAAAAATCAGACTGTTGAAGAGGACAAGCAGTAGTGTTTATGGGAATGCATTCACTCCTATCCAAATTCAATTTGTACCCTGAAAAGGAACTGAAATTACTTAGAATATGCAAGACAGCGGAGACAGAAGTAGCATGTCTGGATAAATATAGCAGCAGATCGTCTGCATATAAGACCAATTTATATTCTGTCCCATTCTGACCCACTAAAGGAGGGGGGATTCAAACACTGCAAAAGACAGAGGCTCAAATAGTTGAGTAAAAGCATTTGGCACAATTTGGCAGATTTGGAGAGATTTGGAGACACTGGTGACACCAAAATTTCAAAGCCCCTCAGCTCTGGAGCTGCTGTAGCTAGAGGTTTGAAATTTTTTGGATTGTGGTTGACATGATGTAGAACAAATATAATAGAATTAGACATACCTATTCTCAAGCTTATCTTTATTACTGCTGCTCAAAAAAGACATATTTTCAAGAATAAAAAAAACAACTTTGAGTCATGTTTGAACTGATGCAGCTCGGAATGTGTTTTACTCACCCATTAATATATTCAGAAACTAGAAGGTGATAGTATTCAAATGATGTATCACTCATGTAATTTTGGCTTACAGTTCCTAAGTTACATGCTTTTCCACTTGGGTCTGGAAAATAGGAAAGAATTTCGTAAGAAGAGGTGGATGTTAAGAGGTTTTAAGAGGCATTATTTTTATTTCAAATGTTTTTTACAGCATTTTTTTTACTTCTAGTATTGTTTCTCTCTACAGAGAAACACTTTTTCAGGAAAATGAATAATCCCAGAGCAGAGATGCAGTTGAGTCTGAGTCCGTTCTTCCTGATGGGTAAGTTAATCCATATCAAAATATGACATTACAGAATGATTTAATATTGATATAGCTCTTTATCCAGTCAGAGGTATCCAAACTGCTTCATAATCTGTCATTAACCCATTTGCATGCTGTTGGTGTTAAACTACACTGTAACTGTCATGATGGGTTAACGGAGGCAAGCCCAAGATGCAGAACACACACGGAGGAGGCAGGGGAAAAGTTCAAAATGTTTAATAAAGTCCAAAATCACAAAGTTTAACACTGGGACTGAAATGGGTCTGGGGCTGGTTCACTGGAGTCTGTGCAGGGAGCGGGGGATGGCTGGATAACAGAGAACAAAAGGGGATAGTCCACATGGGAACCTCTAGGGAAACTCCTCAAAGAAGTCTTCAAGTTCAAACCACGTAGGGATCCTCGGGTTGTCTCAACAGGGCGGGTTAGCAGGTTGGGCTTTCCAAGAGCTTCTGACTTGAGACTGGTTTCCTGTGACACAGCTCTCTCAGAGCTGCAGACCAGAGACAGGGTTCCAGTGAGGGTGCTCTCCCAGAGCTTCACAAGGAGACAGGAGGTTAAGCTCATCCAGAGCTTTCACGAAGAGACAGGAGGTTAAGCTCATCCTGAGCTTTCACGAGGAGACTGGGGTTTAAGCTCATCCAGAGCTTCACGAGGAGACAGGATTCCTGAGAGGCACAGAAAAGGAGAGATTAGAATCTGGTCTCAACCTAGGAACAACCAAGACTCAGTCTATAGCAGAAGGTTCAGGAAGCTAACCAACTAAGATCAACACTGCGGCGTGGGATCAAGGTCAGGCAGGAGCTTATAAAGGAGAGGTCTTCTAATGAGAGGATTAGGAACAGGTGTGCAGGAAAGTTCCAGCTCCAGAAGACCCACAGCGCATCCTGCTGGAGACAGAGGGTAATCTCCAGATCCTCACAGTAACTCCAAACCTAAGGGAAAAACAAAGAGAGCAGAAGAGGATCCTCGGCGCCCTCTGGTGGGCAAGCCTGAGGATCCCAACAGTAACCACAGCTGCCCAGGGTCAGCCAGAAGCAAAGGCACTGAATCAGCACCACTAGCAGAAAAGGAGGATTCATTTCAATTCAATTCCATTCAGTTTCTTTATATAGCGCTAATTCAGAAAAACATGTAATCTCAAGGCACTTTACAGTTCACAGATCATACAGTCAAATTGATTCAAAGTTTTCTATCTAAGAAAAACCAGTTGATTGCATTGACTAATTTACTCGAATGCAATCCCTCACACTGAGCATGCTTGTAGCGACAGTGGAGAGGAAAAACTCCCTTTTAACAGGAAGAAACCTCCAGCAGATCCAGGCTCAGTGTGAGCGGCCATCTGAGGAGGCCGACTGGGGTTCAAGGAGACAGAAGCAGAGATACAAAAAGCAGCTGTAAAAGGCAGCCCCGTCCAGGAATCACACAGCCAGGCAGACGAGCTCTGAGCCAACTCCCATGTCAGCGGATGAAGACAGCACATCCAGCCAGTCACAGTCAGAGAATAAGCACTACACTGAAAAACAGGCTGATCTTGAACAGCTATAAACAAAAATGTTGATGGCAGACGCACAGCTGATATTTCTCTCCAGGATTGTGTTACAGCCAGTCAACAGAAGTACACCAGATGAAGCAGATCAGATGAAGCTAGAGAAAAGCAGAGACAGCATAATGTTAGAGATTGAACTAACAGATTCTGCAGAGAGGGAGAATAGAGATAGAATGAAGCAGAATGATGGAATGGGGGTCCCTATGTCCTCCAGAAGTCTAAGCCTATAGCAGCATAACTATAGAGATAGCTCAAGAGAACCTGAGCCACTCTAACTATAAGCTTTATCAAAAAGGAAAGTTTTAAGCCTAGCCTTAAAAATAGACAGGGTTTGTGCCTCACGGACTAAAAGTAGTTTTAGTCCGGTGGTAGGTTCCACAGGAGAGGGACCTGATAAATTAAAGATCTGCCTCCCATTCTATATTTTTAGAAATTCTAGTAACTAGTAAACCTGGAGATTGAGAGCAAAGTGCTCTGTTAGGAACATAAGGAACAATCAGATCTCTGATATAAGATGGAGCTTGGCCATTTAAGGCTTTATATGTGAGAAGGAGGATTCAAAATTCTATTCTGGATTTAACAGGAAACCAATGAAGAGAAGCCAGGACAGGAGAGATATGATCTCTCATTTTAATTTTACTCAGAACTTTGGCTGCAGCATTTTGGATCAGCTGAAGGCTTTTAACTACAGTTTGTGGACTTCCTGATAGTAAATAATTACAATAGTCCAGCCTTGAAGTAACAAATGCATGGACTAGTTTCTTAGCATCATCCTTGGAAAGGACATTTCTAATTTTTGCAATATTTCGCAGATGAAAGAAGGACATTCTAGAAACCTCTTTGATATGGGATTTAAATGACAGGTCCTGATCAAAAATAACTTTATTATCTGAAATCAGTTTAATCCCATCCAAATCAAATGACTGACTAATCAGCTTCTTTTTCAAAGACTCTGGTCCAGAGAGTTAAGAGTCATCCAGGTTTTTATGTCTTCAAGACATCTATGTAATGAATTAGCTTCACCTTGATTTATAGACAGATATAGCATATCATCAGCATAACAGTGGAAATTAATCACATACTGTCTAATAACTCTACCAATTGGGAGCATATATAAAGTAAAGAGAATTGATCCTAAAATTGTTTTTGGTTCTGCTTTATATATGACTCAGCCCAGCTACCGGGGCCTGTTAGTTTGTCTGTTTTTGTTAGTTTGGATTATTTTAAGTTTCATGTCTGCTTTCTGAGCGGCCAGTGAGTTGAGAGATTTTGGATTTTGTCTGCAGAAATCCTGGTACCATTTGTTGTTTCTGTCCCCCAAGCACTGAGCCCCTCTGTCTGCATCTCAGCGTGTCTGTCTGAGGTTGCTGCTGGACTCTTGGAACTCTGCACCTGCCTTCACGCTCTGAGGATTCCTGGATCCCTCAGTTCCTGTTTGGATCAGAACTCCTGATCGAATTGAGGACTCCTGGATCTCAGAAATGTCCTGTCTGGTCTGTTTTCCCTGACATGGATCGAATCCCTGCATACTAACTCGGGTTGATGCATCGGGGACACCCTGGGCAGCTCAGCACTGCAACTCGCTGGCAGTCCATCAGCTGGATCCTACCTCACTCTGAGGAGATGGACTAAACTGTGAAACCAGGGAAGTGACTCAATCGTATTATCATCTCCTGTCAGATGATCGTGGTCACTTACCTGTGTTTATCCCTTTAGAGTGCCAATGATCGGTTGCTCCCCGTCCCCCTGCAGCCACTGTGGTTCCGCAACTCAACAGTTCTGCGCTTTTGTTCTGGTTAAGTTTGTTTGTTTTATTAAACATTTTGTTCTTTCCTACTGACTGTCTCACCTTGAATACTGGATCCATCTGTCTGAGTTCCTTACAATTAGCTCCCACAAGGAGGTTGCTCTTCTTCCTGGTGTCCTAGAAGAAAATTAAATCTAAATTTATAAATTACATTAAAATGTAAATATAGAACAATAATAAATATCAAGTATATGAATTATAAAAACAAACAAAGTACATAAAAAGAGGGAGGACAGTACAGATTCTGTATTTAAGTAACCTCACTAAGCAACCTTTGATTCTGCCTATTAAAGATAGTTTATCCTCTTTGTGATTTGTGATGGAAAACAATTGCCTGCATTTGGGTTTCGGTTAAAAACGGTCCTTCACATAGAGTTTGAATCTGGCCTGAGGGCCCCAGAGATTTTGAACTCACTTGCTGAGATACTTTGTGACACAGCGGTGACAAAAACCGACTAGAACTGTTTTTTTTTTACATAGAATAACAGACTGGTAGATCAGAACTATGTGCATAAAAATTAAAGGTTTGCCTCTAGTTTTTTCTTTAACAGAGACAGCTTACTGTGCACTCAATGCATTTTTTTTTTTTTTAATAAGGGCATGACTTAATTTCTACTTGATCTATTCTGAGCTCTGAAGTTGACATAAATACTTCTATGCAGCACTGGACCAAAGAACTGGACAAAGATGAAGGCGACACAGCACAATGTTTGGAACACCCGTTTTTAGGACAGAAATTGTACAATAAGCACAATATCTGTACCTCTGCCCATCATTCTACTATTATGGTTAATTTGGTTTGCCCCAATCTAAAGCCCAACAGCTTAAACTTAGAGACCTGCTTCACCAGTGCTCACTCTAGTGACAGATGGAGATCATTGGTACATGACTGAATTCACTGATTAAATACATTTGTTTTTAAAACACATTTTAAAAATATGAGATTAGTGCTAATTTGTTCATGTTCCTTGACTTTACTGTCAGATATCCTTCCTCCTGTAGAGTAGTGCCCTGATCAGCAATGTATGTATATGAAAAACGTTTAATGAAAAATCCAAAGAGCAAACAAAAAACTAGCATCATCAGCATAATAGCCTAACTGAAGATGAGGAGCCATTTACGAATTGAAAACTATAGTGATGCCATTTCAACTTCCTTGAGGTCTACTGCATGATGTGACTTTAGCTCTGGATGAACTTCCATCAAAATGCACTTGTTAAGCCGGGCGTACACTGTGCGATTTTTTTTAGTCGTTGCACGCAGCCACACAGCTCACACTGTATGACTAGCTGCAAAGTTTAGTCGTACAGTGTGAGCTCACTGCTCACGATTTATGTTCGGTCTGACGCTCTCATGCGATCTACACTGCTCACGCTGTACGACTAAAAATCACGTCGGACTCAACTCCGCAGTGAGATGGAGCTGCTCTGACGCGTCTATCCGCACGCCAAGCAAATAGAAGGGGAATATGAAGCTCACTGTAGTGAAACACGCTGCCTTGGCAATTTGTGTAATTATGTGCTGAAAGCCCTAAAAAGAAAAGGCAACGACATATTTGGAAAACAGACATGGCTGAGCAAACGTGGCTACTACGGTCTGTCAATTTTACAGGCAGAGCTGCATTTCACTAATTGCTCCTCTGCCACGCTGCTGTTTTACATCTGAGAGGAACAATAAAAAAAGAAGAATCCTTCTTCACGCCATGAGCCCTGAGTGATTTGCCCACGACGGTCAGGAGAAAATCAAACATGTTTGATATTCTCCCGACCTTACGATTCCTGATCGGGAGGTAGTGGTGAGTAGGGGTGGGTATTGGCAAAGAAGTCACGATTCGATTTGAATCACGATTCACATGCCACGATGCGATTCTATCACGATGTATCACGATACTTGAAATATTGCGATGCATTGCGATATTTTCACTGAACACTGTAAGAAAAAGATGCAGCTGACTGAAAGCAACTGAATTCATACATAGCTGTATTTATTGAAATGACTTTTGGAGGTGTTGCCATGAAAAAAAATACTGGACAGAAATATTACTATTACTGGCGTGGACACACTGACAAAAAGATCTTAGGATTCATCAAACTTAAAATAACAAAATGAGGATAATCAGTGCCGTTTACATGGCCTCAGTGGTCCTTTAAACCAATTAAATCAAAACAATCAAATGTATGACATTTCCCCTTTTGCAAATTGCGTGCATCATATCAATTTCGTTTTTACCTTCTTTGTTTTTAAAGCCACAATGCATCCAAGCATCTGACTTGAAATGTGATGGAGCCGGGGGGGGGAATTTTCTCAGTCTCCTCCATATTTTGTTTACGAATGACTCGTCTCAGTATCCCACGGCCGGACATGCTTGTGACACAAAGCAGCAGGCCTCAACACATTCGCAGCGACATCTGCTGGACTGGAAGTTGTATTCCGATTGGTTTGATTGATGTGCGCCAACCATTAATGTATTTTATTTGTTCATTTTTTTTTATAATAATCGATTCTTGCCTTCAAGAATCGATGCAGTAGATCACAAAAATTAGAATCACGATTCATCGATTTGACGATTATTTTGCACACCCTTAGTGGTGAGAGGCTGATCACCTCCCGTAACTCTCTATACTTCACACGACGCACAATCAGGCTGAAGGTCAGGCCGATCGAAAGATTCTGGCCTGACTGGAAAATTGCCCCGGAAATCACACAGTGTACTCCGGGCTTTATCCATCAGAAAGGTAAAATGTCATTCATTAGGAGCACTCTGTCAGAGGAAGTTTTTACTAGTAACTGCAAAGATCAATGACAGCAAAAGCTGCTGTGAAATCCAGCAACACACCTCACAGATACACTATATTGCCAAAAGTATTTGCTCACCCATCCAAATTATTGGAATCAGGTGTTCCAATCACTTCCATGGCCACAGGTGTATAAATTCAAGCACCTAGGCATGCAGACTGTTTTTACAAACATTTGTGAAAGAATGGGTCGCTCTCAGGAGCTCAGTGAATTCCAGCGTGGAACTGTGATAGGATGCCACCTGTGCAACAAATCCAGTCGTGAAATTTCCTCGCTCCTAAATATTCCACAGTCAACTGTCAGCTGTATTATAAGAAAATGGAAGTGTTTGGGAACGACAGCAACTCAGCCACGAAGTGGTAGGCCACGTAAACTGACGGAGCGGGGGTCAGCGGATGCTGAAGCGCATAGTGCGAAGAGGTCGCCAACTTTCTGCAGAGTCAATCACTACAGACCTCCAAACTTCATGTGGCCTTCAGATTAGCTCAAGAACAGTGCGCAGAGAGCTTCATGGAATGGGTTTCCATGGTCGAGCAGCTGCATCCAAGCCATACATCACCAAGTGCAATGCAAAGCGTCGGATGCGGTGGTGTAAAGCACGCCGCCACTGGACTCTAGAGCAGTGGAGACGCGTTCTCTGGAGTGACGAATCGCGCTTCTCCATCTGGCAATCTGATGGACGGGTCTGGGTTTGGCGGTTGCCAGGAGAACGGTACTTGTCTGACTGCATTGTGCCAAGTGTAAAGTTTGGTGGAGGGGGGATTATGGTGTGGGGTTGTTTTTCAGGAGCTGGGCTTGGCCCCTTAGTTCCAGTGAAAGGAACTCTGAATGCTTCAGCATACCAAGACATTTTGGACAATTCCATGCTCCCAACTTTGTGGGAACAAGCTTTATTCACTAAGGATTTAAACACTGATGTAACATTAGTGTTCATGTGTTCCTCAAATGCTCATTACATTTCCATTACCAAGTCTGACCAAGAGTCATTTAGTGGAAGCCTGATGTCTATTCGCTGCTAGCTATTTCAAAGAGGGTAAAGAATCATTTAACTAAAAGTTTTTGGTTCTTGATTAAGCAAATCATTCAATAAAACATTATTTGGCCAAATTATGTTTTATTCACCTCATGGATTTGCATTGTGAATTGGTCTGAAAACATTCCAATGTCCTTAAAATTAGTGAAAAGCTAATTTGATCATATCCTAAATTCTTCCAGATAAACTTTGGTTTCAAACACAGAATCCATCTTAAACTGTAATATGGTTTTCAACCGTTTTCCCCTTCCTCTTTGTACATAGTAGTTAGTTTAGTTTAGTTGAGTTTTACTCGTCTTAGTTGAGAGTGTTAAACTGAAATACGTTTGACTTGGAGCTGAATGATTTTTGTTAATAAAATCTTATATTTTGAACAGAAGTTGTGGTGAATTTATTCTATGTATGTGCAGAAATAACTGTTTGACCATGATTAGTGCTCGAATCACTCTTTCATCTATTGTTCTAACACACAGTTAGTAGGACTGTGTGTCATAAACAGTATATAACAGCTGAAATAATATCTGATTAAATAAGTAAGTAAGTAAGTAAGTAAACTTTATTTGTATAGCACTTTTCACAGACAAAGTCACAAAGTGCTTCACATGATAACATAAAAACAACACAAGTAAAAACAGATAAAATGCAATAAAAGCTATAATAAATAAGGGAATAAAACAACAGGCTATGTGTTTTGGAAGGCTAGTGAAAACAGGTGTGTTTTTAGCTGCTTTTTAAAGATGTCCACCGAGTCCAGAGAGCGCAGGGACAGGGGGAGTTCATTCCAAAGACGGGGTGCCACCGCTTTAAAGGACCGGTCTCCTCGGGTTTTAAAATGGGTCCGAGGAACCATAAGCAGGTTTTGACCTGAAGACCGTAGGCTACGGACCGACGTATACGGCTGGATCAGACCTGTCATGTAGCCGGGCGCCTGTCCATGAAGGGCCCTGAAAGTAAGGACCAGGATTTTAAATTTTATCCTGGAAGCAACAGGAAGCCAATGTAGGGACTTCAGGAGAGGAGTTACATGGGCTGTCCTATTTGTACGGGTCAGGAGTCTTGCAGCAGAGTTCTGGACAGTTTGTAGGCGACCCAGCTCCTTCTTGCTCAGACAGGTAAACAGGCTGTTACAGTAATCCAGTCTTGAAGAGACGAAGGCATGGATGATTCTCTCCAAATCATCGTGAGAGAGGATTTTCCTTACCTTGGAGATATTGCGCAGATGGAAGTAACAGTTCCTGATCAGTTGTTTTGAGTGTAGCGCAAGGGACATCCCCTCATCGAAAATCACTCCAAGATTACGCAGACTGGATTTGGCTGAGGAACATAGATCACCCAGGTGCTGTTTAATGTCAGGGATGGCACTGTCAGGAGCAATAATGAGTGTCTCAGTTTTTTCGGTATTCAGTGCGAGATAGTTGTTGTTTAACCACTGCTGAATCCGGGACAGACAGTTTATCAGAGAGTGTAATTTGTGGACCTCTGAGGTTTTAAAGGAGCAGTACAGCTGTATGTCATCAGCAAAAAGATGGTATGCCACATCACTGTGCTGCTGGATAATCTGGCCAAGAGGGTGGAGATAAAGTAAGAAGAGAAGTGGTCCCAAGACTGAGCCCTGTGGAACACCATACTGGAGATCTCCCCGCTCAGACATCATGTCATTGACTGCCACACTGAAGCTCCTACCAGCTAAGTAGGAAGTAAACCACTCCAAAACTGGACCTGTCATTCCCACCCAATCCCGCAGCCGGTTTATCATGATGGAATGGTCGACCGTATCAAAGGCTGCAGACAGGTCTAACAGGACCAGTACCGTACAGCTTCCGGAGTCTGCAGACATCATGATGTCACTAGACACTTTCAGCAGGGCTGTTTCAGTAGAGTGGTGTTTCCGAAACCCTGACTGAAACTTGTCGTAGATGTTATGGGTCTGAAGGAAGGATGTCAGTTGGTTAGCTACCACTTTTTCCAGTATTTTGCTCAGAAAAGGGAGCTTAGATATTGGCCGATAGTTTTTAAGTTCTGACTGGTCCAGACTGGGCTTCTTAAGTCTTGGCTCTATTATGGCATGTTTAAAAGAGCTGGGGAACACACCAGAAGACAAGGACATATTAAACAGTCTGGTGACCCATGGTCCGACTGAGTCAAAGACATTTCCAAAAAGCTTGGAGGGGAGGACATCAAGCAAATTAGCGGTGGGGGTCATTTTAGCAGATAATTCAGCAATGTCTGCCAAGGACACTGAATTAAATGAAGACCAGGCTTGTGAGGGCAGTGCAACACTAGCTGAGAGAGAGTAAGAAGAAGGTGGGATTTTAGTCTTGATGTTTCTGACCTTTTCAGTAAAAAAGTAAAGGAAGTCGTTGCTATCTGCTTGGCAAAGCACGGAGGTGGCAGAACTAGCATGAGACACAAGGGAGTTTATAGTGTCAAACAACACCTTCGGGTTTCCTTTATTAGATGCAATCAAATGCTGAAAGTACTTAGATCTTGCTTCTTTCAGCATATCGTTCAAAGAAGAAATGAGGTCTTTAAGATAAAGTCTGTGGACCTCAAGTCTTGTGGACTTCCACAGACGTTCGGTTCTGCGGCACAGTCTTCTAAAGTCCAGAATACGTTCATTGATCCAAGGACACATCTGTGTATGGGCAGCATTTTTTGTCTTAAAAGGGGCAATTTGATCTAAAATGTTGGCACATTGAGAATTAAAAAGGTGCAAGAGATCATTGACATCCACACATTCCTGAAGACCACGAGAATCAAACAGAGCACAGAATCCTTCAGCTGTAGCTTCTGTTATGATCCTCCTTTTAGCCTTTGTAGGGGCTGGCCTAAGCTCAGGAGGAGCATTTAAGTTAAAGAAGATACAGTAGTGATCACTCAGGTGGACATCCTATAAAATAAGATATTTTACCACCCCTACAGGGGAGGGCAATAAACATCTTAAAGTATCAGAAACATAAATTCCCAGCGGGCTGGGAATAGAATTTAACTATAGAATCACAACAAGTTCATCCTGACATTTTTGTGATTGCAGTGCTCTCATTAAATTCTAGCCTTGTCAAGTAGGGTTAGGTTTCAATCATGGTATCCAATGCTAAATCTGGGGAGTTATTGTTTTGTCGGAACAAAAAACGATGATGTAAAATAATATTCAGGGAAAAAAAAGGTATTTTATTTTATTCTGTTCTGATTCATGAAGTTTCTTTTTGTCTCTTTTCATTTTCTTCCTCCCAAAAATACAAACCCCCCCAATCCAATGAATGCTGAAAAAAGCTTTATTAGGTGGTGTCAGGACTCCTGTCTGTCTGTTTGTGTTTTCTGTGTTTGTCTCCCTTCCTTCACCAGGAGGCGCCTGGTTCTGGTCCGCCTCCTCACACACCTGCTGATGGTTACTTCGTTAACAGAGTGTTCTTAAGCTGCTGACTGCCACTACCTCGATGCCAGAGTGTTTGTCAGTTTTGGTTACTCTAGCCAAGCTGAGTTTTGCTGAGTCAAACTGAGTTCTTGTCAACCTGAGTCTTAACATTGTTTTTTTGTCTTTGCCTCTCGGCAGGAAGTCATCCTGCTAACTGGATTTTTCGGACCTTCACTCCCTGGAAGGATCAACTGAGCTACAAACTGAGCTGGGGTTCAAACAGGAGGTTTGGATCCACTTTCCCCAAGAGATCGTTTGAGCTTCGCACTGAGAAAGGGATTAATCTCCACTACGACCCGTACGCTGGTGCCACCGCCAAGGACAAGAGCAGACTGCAGCGTGTCATCCGGTCTGCAGAGAAGGTGATTGGCTGCAACCTCCCATCTCTCCAGGAGCTGCACGCCTCCAGGACTCTGAGGCGTGCAGGGAAGATTGTGGCTGATCCCTCGCACCCCAGTCACAGACTATTTCAGCCACTACCCTCTGGCAGGAGGCTGCGGTCCATCAGGACCAGAACCTCCCGTCACAAAAACAGTTTTTTCCCATCTGCTATCGGCCTTATCAACAAGGCCAAGACCCGCCCGTGACACTGGACAATGTTTCTCTCCCCCATTCAGGATTTCTGCGTTACATTAACGCACAGTCTACTGTTTGTATATAGCTTCTGTGTATATATATATATATATATATATATATATATATATATATATATATATATATATATATATATATATATATATATATATATATATTTTATATATATTCTATCTTATTTTGCTATTTTGTTTAGTTTTTTGTCTGCACCAACAACACCAAGTCAAATTCCTTGTAAGTGCAAACCTACTTGGCAATAAACTTGATTCTGATTCTGATTCAAGTACCACAGGAAATCTGAGTGGCAGTCAGTTTTCTCCGTTCACCTATTAACAACCACATTCTGGGTAAACCCTGTTCCGACCTCCACCAAATCAGACAAACACTGAAACTACAGCATACAGACTGGAGTCAAGGATTCAACAACTTCTCTAGAAACATGAGTCAGCAACCAAATCCTCTTCTCCAAGTTAACAAGTCAAATTTCCCACTAAGCCTGACCTAACTGCTGTGTCTTCCCCTCACTTTTCAGGTCCGGTCGAGCAGTGTTCAGAGCAACACTTCTCTTTGAATTACCTCTTCAATAAAACCTGTAAAACATTTTCCCTGGTCTCCCTGTTTGGTCTTCTGCATTTGGGTCTGAACCCAAGTAAAATCATGACAGGTGGATGTTTTTGTTGTATTAATACATGGCACTTTCTGAAGTGTTTAAAAGGTTCACTAACACCAATTCTCATTAATATTGTACAGTTTAAAGTATGCTTTCTTAAAGAGATTAGGATCTTAGGATCCAAGAGACTGAAAATAATAAAGAGTGCTCTGATGAAGGTGGGGGGCTGATTTTATTTCCTAGTCTGGCCCTGGAAGCAAAACACAGATTTCTATAAGTAGCTCAGAGTTAAAATTGCTTCTGTTGTGGATCTTTTCTGAAACTTTACCTTTAAGCTAACGCCCTGCAGAATAATTTAGCAGATATTAGCTTAAGAAACTGGACTAGAATAACTCATGATAGGACAGTTTCTGCTGTTAAGAAGATTTTAGCGTTTAACAATAATCTAGTGAGCAAAGACAGTGTAGACAGTGCGGGCGGTCATAGTTCTTCATCCTTTAAACTGTGTCTGGATGCATCCCAATAATGTAGGCAAAAAATGAAAAAGATTGAGTAAATCCTCGGTATGGTTTCTTCTTTGTTGAAACACATTGTCTTTTCTCCAAGAAACTTCTTCAGTCCAAGGAGTTGTTTATAAACTCAGCCTCATAAGCAGAACATTTTATTGTTAAAATTATTTAAACTCTGGCCAATCTAAATTTAATTCATTCTTATTGAATCAAAGAGTAGGTTGTAGTGATGTTATAAGATGAGATTTTAAAGATTGTTCTTTTCTAAGAACTTGTGTACACACATGGAGTTAACCTCATAAACAACAATCTTGAACGATTTTAAAGGAAATTAAATGGGAGAAAATGGGGCTCACAGCCAACATTGATTTTCAATGAAGAGATGAGGAAGCAACAAATAGCAATAAGGAACCAGCACAAGTGACTGGATGGGCTGATGTGCTGAATAAGGAGCGGGTGTGAGTGGAACTAAGCAAAATGAAGCCAAGGGGAAAGGGAACAACCACAAGGGGCAACAGAGAGTAACTAAAGACAGCTTGAATATAATGGAAAATAAACCAAAGATCAACAAAACAGAATAACTAATAACTAAAAACTCAGAGTCCCAAAAGGGGAGAACCATGGCACACCTTTGATTAAACATCATAGAGATGGGCCTGTTTCTCTCCTTCACATAGTTTATTATAACTAACAGTATGTGCTCTTTTTCATCATTCACATGCAAATTGGCTCAGAGCTGGTCTATTTAAATGTTTATTTCCTGCACAGAGCCAACTGTGGAACTATTTACTTTTCTAACACCAAAGGTATTCATGGCTCAGTGCTTCTTGCATGTCTGCTTTTTAATCCTTGAACCCCAGTCAGCCTCAGCTGAAGGCTGCTCACACTGAGCCTGGTGCTGGTTCTGCTGGGGGTTTCTTTCTTTAAACAGGAGTTTTTATTCTCCTCTGTGCCTGCATGCATGTTCCATGCAAAGGATTGTTGTAGAGTCAACTACAAAATGTGAGCAAATATCTGCTTTCACCACATTCTCCTCCAAGAGAAGAGAATCCTGAAAGTCAGTGAGTCGATACAGTAAGACGGATTAGACATATAAACTGAATTGAATCAAAAAAATGAATATACAGAGGGTCCAGAATGTGGGCTTCCATTGGAGAGAGACAAAATCTGCTGTGTTTGATTCAGGCATCACAGATTGTTAGGTTTAAACATCCAAACACTTTTCAAATAACCTGGAGAAGAAGGACAAGAGATTTTAGATTATTTTTACCCATGGGAAGAGCAGAAGAAATGGCATCAGCTACAATCTCCCACCACTCTGAAGCACCTCAGCTGTCTTCTTTCCTCTTTATTAGAAAAGGAAGTCCGCAGTTACAATAGATGTATGGGGATGTATGTGTGGTGAGGAAGTTGCAGCGTGATACGGTGATACACATACAGCTCTTCATGCAGGCAGCACCCTTGAGTTATACACATGAAAAACATTCACTTCCAGGCACCTGCAAAGATTACTTTCACAAGAATCTACTAAAGATAATAGAAAGAATAAACAATGTTAATACAGGATGAGATTAAATGAAATAATAGCTCCAACACAGATCGATATGCTGCTGATGTTGAAAGATAAGCTGATAAAGTTGATTTTCTTATGTCTTAATCGATTTGATTTAAAACTTCTGCTATGAACTGAAAACATGTTCCTATTAGTTTGAGTAAACCATTTCATTTCAGCAACTAAATAAATATTTATCCTATGACTGCTTGGCAAAGACAATAGAGCTGAATCTTCCAGAGAGAAAGGAAACGTCCGATGATAACATGACTTTCCCCCATGTCTGCATCAAAGTGTTGTGTATTAATCTGCACTAATCATAAGATAAAATAAAGTTAATGTTTTATAAGTTTAAAGTTGTTTTCACAAATGAGAAAAACAGAGCAGTTCAAGGCTAAGAGGAGAAAAACAGAGAGCAGTGAGTGTGTGTAGTTACTGCGCCTGGCTCAGAGGAGTGAGGTTTGCAGGACAACGCAGGGTAGAGGCCTCTTAGTGATAAGAACAGCGCCCGCAATAAAAATGAAATATTTGACATCCCAAGGTAGTCCAGATCAGCAAAAATCTGACCATACAAAGGAGGTGTTATTTTCAGAGCACATGGAGCAGTAATGATCCCACAAAGGGTGAGAAGACGAAGGGGGAGCACTATGGTCGTCTGACGTGACCTGAAGCAAGAGCTGTAATGTTTTTGACTAAACCGTCATAAGTTTCTGATTTGAATGCACCAGATGTTTTCATGGCCTGAGAGAGTGCTCTCACAAGAATGAGATGTGTATATGAATGTCACCGTGTTTTGCAGATAAATATCAATGTGACCTTTACCAATGACTGAAATATGTTCTGAAGGGTGTTTTTTCACCGATAAGAAATGTATAAAAGGGAGCTGGTTTCACCATTTGTCAGCTTCGGCTCACCAGCTCTGTGTAGATATGTAGTGTGTAGCAATAAACACTGGACCCGGACTCAGCTGCCATCTGTCTGAATTTTTTTATCTTTGTCTGAGAGTTTTTCTGCTTTTTAAGAACTTTGAATTTTTATAAAACTTAGCTTCAATTTTAAGTCGTCAAGAAGAGAATTATAGGACGACATAATTGGCGAGCCAGCTGCAGGAGGAAAGCAAAAAGGGGACGTCGGAAGATCGAGGACCCGCTGG